>NC_057797.1:764030938-764330938 GCF_018294505.1 Triticum aestivum | reverse complement strand
GTATCTGAAGGCAGTAATGATCAAAATGGGTTTTAGTCCCAGATTCACTGAAACTATACTGAGGTGCGTAACATCGGTATCCTTTTCAGTCCTCTTTAATGGTGGGAGTTTGGATGTTTTCAGGCCATCTAGGGGTCTACGGCAGGGAGACCAATATCGCCGTATCTTTTTCTGCTGGCTGCTGAGGGTTTATCATGCTTATTAAAGGCAGAAGGAGTGGTACGGGGCATAGAAGTTGCACCTGGAGCCCCGGTGGTTAATCATCAGCTTTTTGCAGATGATAGTTTACTCTTTTTTGAAGCCACCGATGCTAGTGCTGTACGAGTCATGGAGATACTCACAAAATACTGCAATGCGTCCGGCCAACGAATAAATGCAGACAAGTCGTCCATATTCTTCAGCAAGGGCGTGGCAGATGTTACGAAGGGCTCAGTTAAACAGATTTTGAATGTTTTTAACGAATCTTTAACAGAGAAGTATCTTGGGTTACCTTCAGATGTAGGAAGAGCAAAAGAAGGGTCTTTCAAATACTTAAAGGATAGAATCTGGAAACGGATTCAAGGATGGATGGAGAAGTGTTTATCAAAGGGAGGAAAAGAAGTCCTAATTAAATCGGTGGCACAATCCATTCCCACTTATTCGATGGCATGCTTTAAGCTTTCACGTGGTTTATGTGAGCACATTAATAGCATAATCCGGAAGTTTTGGTGGGGAAGCAAGAATGGAGAAAGGAAAACAACTTGGGTGTCGTGGAATACAATGACAAAACCCAAGTTCATGGGTGGACTCGGCTTTAGAGATGTGGAGCTTTTTAACTTGGCGCTTCTTGCCCGACAAGCTTGGAGACTTTTACAGGAACCAGAAACGCTAACCGCGCGAGTACTTAGAGCCCGCTATTATCCTGGCACTAACATCATAGACGCCACTTTGGGCACGGCCCCCTCCCAGGTCTGGCGATCGCTCTTGGAAGGACGGGATGTTCTTTCCTTGGGCCTCATCAGGAGGATCGGGTCATGTGCGAGCACCCGAATCTGGAGCGACAATTGGCTGCCGCGAGATTTTAAGCTCCGGCCGATCTGCGCAAGAACAAACGACCCACCTATGATGGTTGATGAGCTTATCGACCCAGTAACACGTTCTTGGGATAGGCAAACTCTCATGGATGTGATTCTTAGTATACCTATCAGCGCACCCGGTTACAGGAGGACTTCTGGGCGTGGCACTATGATCGACGGGGTGTTTTTTCAGTAAAATCAGCATATAGAATGATCACTGCTATTAAGGCGCAGAGAGAGGATTGGCTAGAGCATCGGACGGGACACTCTAATGTTGCTGCAGATAGGAGATCATGGACACAGCTGTGGAAAGTGCAAGTCCCATCTAAAATACGAGTGTTCGTTTGGCGACTCGCACATACATCGATCCCTACAGGACAGGTCCGATTCGAGAGGAATATGACGGACACCCCAATATGCTCTATTTGTAATGCAGCGGAGGACTCGTGGCGTCACTCTCTTCTTAGCTGCAGTATGGCCAAATGCGTGTGGGCTCTAGGAGATGAAGAACTTCTGGAACATGTGCTATCAAACCAAAATGAGGATGCAAGGCTATGGTTGTTCTGGTTGTTTGAGTCCACAAATCAGCATGATCTTACTCGAGTTCTAGTGACCATGTGGGCGATATGGTGGGCTCGGAGAAAGGCCATCCACGACAATGAATTCCAAAGCCCACTGTCCACGATGTGCTTCATTAAGAGGTATTTGGAAGAGCTAGAGATTGATGTTGTCCGTTTGCCACAGAAACACACGGGTGCTGTTCATCGGCCACAGGCCAGGAAATGGTCACCACCGTCAGGTAATGCAGCAAAAATGAATTGTGATGGTGGGCTATCTACTTTGGGAGACAAAGGGGCTGCCGCGGTTGTTTGCAGAGACAAGTCAGGCACATACTTGGGAGCCTCGGCTGTTGTTTTCGAAGGCTTGGTTGATCCGGCAAGTCTGGAAGCGAAAGCGTGTAGCGAGGCTCTAGCCCTCGCGCGAGACCTAAATCTGAACGACTTGGAGATTGCTTCAGATTGTCAGGAAGTAATCTCAAACATCACCAATGGAGGGTCACCTACTTATGCACCGATCATCAGGGAGACAGAGCTCAGTAGGAACCTTTTTTCTTCTGTTATTTTCCGTTTTGAGCATAGAGAAACTAATTTTGAGGCTCACTCGCTAGCTAAAGGAGCTGCGTCTCTGGCGGTGGGTCGCCACGTGTGGCTGGGGGTTTTGCCTGACATTGCTTGTATTCCTCGACTTTTAAGTTCTGAATAAAGCCCCTAGTTACCTTCAAAAAAAATGCATGCTTTATAGCTTGGGTGTTGAATAATCCCACCTCGTTCTGTTAGGTTGAGTTGTCTCAGTTTATATACGTTCCCAAGTTAGCTGAAAAATCAACAAAGCCAACTAGGAATCAACAAGCAGCCCCGAGAGCCAATGGGAGAAGACCATGCAGTACCATTGAACAGGCTTGGCGAGGCAAAGAGGAGTAAAGCTTGTTGAGGGGCGAGGGACGCGTGGAGGAAGGGGAGTGGCTTGGACAGGGGCGGCGGAGCCGATGGCATGCCGGCTGCAGCGCGAAGGCGGGAACTTTACGGGCCTCGGAGATCCCGGCCGGGCCTGTGTGCCTGAGTTGGAGGTTGGGATCGGGAGAAATCTCTGTTGGCTTGGCCGATAACGATGCGGTGGCACCTATCGTTGGATGTCTCGGTTGGTTGCTTTGTATACAAAGCGGGGGAAACCCTTTTTCGGCAAGAAGGCTGACCCCAAGAATTGGGGGGCGGGGTAGTTCAGCCGACGGATCACGCTCTTGCATCCGTCGTGCGTGGAGCCGTTGGATCACTTTTGATCCGATATACCACATGTACCAATAAATTCTAATGTTGCAGTGGCAACACGACGATGCGGATAAAAAATTTCTGCAACATTATCCTTGTTGCAAGAAAAATCTACAACACAACCTTTGTTACAAATGTTTTCTGCAACATGACACATGTTGCAAAAAGTTCCGCAACAAAACCTATGTTGCAAAAGTGGGAAAAGTGAAGAACGACCCTTGACTCAGGTTTACACCAGATTTGATGGCTCGCGAGGCGACCAGTTTTTTAAAAACATCAGCCGGCCGACGCCCGACGCGTAGCACACCGATCAATCTTTAATTTTTTTCGCAACAAGACCTTGTTGCAAAGAAAAATGCAACAAGACCTCTGTTGCAAAAAAAAAACAAGTACATGCTCGTGTCGCATGATCTTTAAAATTCTGCAAGAAAAAAAATTCTTAAGCAAGTTTTTTGTTGCAAAAAATTTAAAAAATACAGGCACTGTTGATCTTTAAAATTTCTGCAACAAGATCTTTGTTGCGAAAAAAATCCTGTAATAAGATCTTTGATGCAAAAAATAAAAAAACACGCTCGGGTGATTGCAACAAGCAGACAGTTGCGGAAACAACACCCTTGTTGCAAAGGATGGTTGCTTACATTGGTAGATCGGAGGGTCATTAATGCGGCGGATCCTTTTTCAATTTCGACCGGCGGACGCGTAGCATCGCCCATTTGAAAATCAATTGGGTTCGAAGAAACTTGAAACTATTTTTTTGGTCTTTTGGGGTTGTGCCAACTCCACATGAACTATCCGAAGTGGAACTTATATTTACATTGCTACAAATATAATTCCAAATATTAATTAAGAAGTTTAAATTAAGAGTGGGTTATGCTTAATTCGAAATGAATGGGATTGTTATTTTTAGCTCCCTAATATTTTTGGGGGGCTATGTTCATGAGTAATAAAGAGAACCATCATGTGAATTCCCTCAATTTAGATAGATTGAAGATCCATAAAATTACTTATTTGAATTTCATTTGGTTGGCTAATTTAATAAAATTCAAGTGAGGGATTTTTAAAAAACCTCAATTCAAATCAAAGCAAATAACATGAAACAAACATTATAGTTTAGTAGATGTAGTATTGATTCAACAGAAGCCTAAGAGGGTGTTTGTTTCCAGGGACTTATTGATTTAGGGACTTAAAAAAGTCTATAAGTCCCATCTAAACCAAACAGAAGGGACTTAAAGTGGGTATTTGAGACTTATGAAATAAGACTCTTAGTGCTTGTTTGGATAGTGATACTTAGCCATGCGTTTATCAAAAACTTGTTTATAGCAGATTTTTAGTAAAATCCGTTTTGCTAGTTTTTCTATAAATAATCAGTTTATGTAGAATCACGTTTGGTGTCAAAAAGGCTAAAAGCTGGCCTATCTAATTTCTTGTTTGGATAACCATCGCTCCCGTGAGTATAGGTAGGAGCGGGCCGTGAGAAACGAGCGCATCATGAGAAGTTCAGTTACGATCCAGTATATGTGAAACGTGTTTTTGGAAAAACCACTAGTAGTCGTTTTTCCATAACCATGAAATTCTGGGTTTCCTAGAAACATGTTCTTTATATCCACGGATTAGTTAGAATACCCAAACAAGATTTTTTTTTTCTGTTGGATGGTTTTCCTAGTTTGTAGAGATTGCATTCTATATATTCTATCTACCCAAACAACCCCTTAGGGCATGTACAATGGTTGATAAGATAGTCTTATCTTAAGTCTTGCATGTAATTTAAAGATGACAAAAAAGTATGTCTACAATGGGTTATATCTTAGCCTTATCTTCAATAACTAGCAATTCCTTAAAATATGGTGAGACAAATTGTGCTAAGAGATTATCTCTTGTCTTATCTTAAATAAGAGAAGATAAATCTTTTTTACGAGTTCTCTCTCCTCCACCTCATCATTTATCCTACGTGGCACTCCTAAGATAGCACCATTGTACATGCCCTTAAGGAGGGACTTATAGTTGTAATATGGTTTTATAGAGACTTATAAGTCCCAGGAACCAAACAGATAGAGACTTTTTAAGGACTTGAGACTTATAAGTTGGGACTAAAAAAAGTCCTAAGACTTATGAACCAAACGTGGCCTAATATGCCCAGACATGTTGCACTTGAAAAAAGTGAAGTATCAGGCACAAGGAAACTTCAAGGAAAAGGCCTGGTTGACTCGGTCCTTATACACGTTGTTCCGAAAAGCGCACGAAGCCAAGCCGCAACACAAAGTTATGTAAGTTTTTTTATGTATTGCACTTTTTACTAACCGTGTGGATTTCCTAAATTTTCAACAACGGTAATGGTGTCTTAGTAAATAAAATAGGCATGTTTAACAGAATGCAAGGGCATTAGTGGTGATATGATCAACCGATCAGCTTTATGCACATGCTCATAATAGAAATACCTTTAAGTTGATGCTTTAGTTTTTTTTTAACTCTGTAACAACGCATGGGCCTTTTGCTAGTAATATAAAAAGCATACTCAGTTTTTACAAATACGACATGCTCCCTCTGCCCCGTGGGACGGAGGGAGTACATTATTATTCTGAAAATAAATAAATTTGTGAAGTTCCAAAATCCAAAAATTCAAAATCGTACACCCACGCACGTCAAAGACAGAGAAGAGCTGTCCAGTCCAAGCAGCAGCAGCAGCAGCAGCTTTGATCGGCGCGCTATGCCCACCCACGCACGCAACCTCCCCTCCCCACCCTGCTGCTACTGCGTACTCTCAGTCGTCCCATCTTTACCCGCCAACCAGCAACCAGCATTCCCCCGATGAGATTCCAGGCTCGCATCGCATGTGGGACCAGGAGCCGCGCCCCAAACCAAGCAGAGGGAGGGGAGGGAGCGCTGGCCAAAAGGCCCAAAATCCCGCTTGCATCCCACCAGTTCATTCAAAAGAAAAAGAAAAGAAAAAACTCGTTCGCAGTTGGCAAAGCCTTCCCTTCTTCCGGAAGCCTCCCTGCTGCCACTGCGAGCGCCAGAGCGAGAGGGGCCGCCCATGGCCGCGCCGTTCGTCTACACCCGCAGCTCCGGCGGCGGCACCAGTACGGCCAGCCTCCCCCAGCTCCTCTCTCTCTCTCTCTCTCTCTCTCTCTCTCTCTCTCTCTCTCTGATTTTGCTTTGTGTGTGTGTGCAGGTCAGGACGCGGCCATGCGGGCGGCGTTCGACGGCGACCTCCGGCGCCTCAGAGGTCAGCCTCTCCTCTCCCTCCGCCCCCTCCCACGTTCCTCAGCTTTTCCCCGCCTCGCGAGGCCGTAATCTGTTCGACCGGGTTAGGGTTTTGCTTCCGGCTGCCGCGGCCATCCAATCCCCGGCGGCTAGACTATGCGAATGCCACCATTCTTCCTTAGCCGCGCCAATTTGGGCCCTATTCAATTCGCAGGACACTAGGAAAGTAGGAATGACCCCTCCCTTGTTATCGTAATTTAGGTTTCCTCCTGCGCTTGCGTGGAGCGCGGCTATGAGGGCAGGTTATCTTGTTGTTATTATGCTGTATTGCGCGCAGTTAAGTGTAAATTAGGTGCACGCTGCGATTTTCCTCTGAATTATAAAAACAGAAATTGCTCTCTGAATTGGGGAGGGTTTCTGCACTTGTGTGGAGCAGTATGATGGTGGGTCATCTTATTATTATGCTGTATGTATGTAGACTAGTACTATGATTGTCTTGTTAATTTGGTGTCAGCTTTCGCATTCTAGTCGATTAAGTGTAAAATCTGGCGTATACAGCGGTAATTATTCTCTGCATTAAATAATCTTTTTCTGCGGTTGTGGTCTTTTGGACTGTTCAAAGGGAAAGGCGAGTTATTCAGAATTTGGTCAAAACAAGTGCTTGCCTTGCACGGGCGGGGCACATCTTACGATCAGGTCACTATTCTTTTTGTCAAGTCCATGCACTGATTGACTGTGTGTCCAGGACGTGAACAAGTCCCTTGACATGAGTGGAAATGGGAAACCTTTAGGGTACCCTCCAACCCTATCAACTGAATTTCCAAAATCACAAATATACCTCATTTGTTTGAACTAAGGAGGGATCAAGGGTACTCTCAAGCTCACCAGTTTGCATGATTGCATCCTTGCTTGACTTAGAGCCTGTTCGGCAGCCCTCTGCTCCGCAACTCCGCTTCGGGAGCCGGCTGAGCGGCACCGAACACCTCAGCTCCGCGAATCTCTAATCTCGGAGTGGAGCGGCACGTAGTAGATTTTCCCGGAGTAGCAAAAGTGATGCTCCGCGAACTCCGCCTTAGTGAGGTTCTTGTCCATATATGCAACACATGTGGGCTTCTTTTCTTTTGGTTGTCTAGCTAGCTATGATTTGGCAGTTTGATTCATCAGTGTATTGATGCTTGGGTGTTTACTTTGGGTGAAAGGTACTGTAAAGAGTCTCGACGACCCAAGGGCGGTCTTCTCTTACGACATGGGTGGTGGCATTGGTGTGCTGCACATCGCAGCCGTCGGAGGGCATCTTGAGGTTTGCAAATACTTGGTGGAGGAACTCGGGGGAGATGTGAATGCTCCTGCTCCTGGAGTAGGAGGTCTTTCTCTAACTCTTCCTTCTTTTTTCTGGAAATTGGCACCTGTCATGTCTATGTTTCGCACCATGAGATGTCTGAATTGCGTTGTTGTGCTTTTTGATTGCAGACTTTGCAGGTGTGACACCCTTTATGTCATCTGCTCAGTCTGGCGATGTTTCTACTGTGAAGTATTTGCTTGATCATGGCGGTGATCTAACAAAGTCAGATGCTAAAGGACGCACAGTTCTCCACCATGCGGCATGCATAGGTAGCTCTCTTGGCCCCTCACCCATGCAATTTGTTTTTGTATTACAAAGCGTATCTTTGTGTAGGACACTATGGGTATGGTTCCTTTACTCTAATAATATCGTAGAAGAAAAGTTTTGTGATCATTTCTCATATGGTTAATATAGATTTATAACTAGTCAAAGTTGTATAAATTTTGCCCATCTATGATTTACACCAGGGTGGTCATTATAGTAGTAGTTACTTGCTGCTGTACACTTAGATGCGTAACCACATGACTATTGCAATTATTTTATTCACCACAGGAAGCTGTACGGTCACCGAGTTCCTACTTTCAAAAGGAGTAGCTGTTGACATAGACTGTGGCCATGGTACACCACTCCATCAAGCTGCTACTAATGAACAAGATAAAACAGTAAAGATTTTGTTGGAACACCATGCAGATGTATATAACTCTTACCATTTCTTATTTTTGTTTTCTAGATTTGATTTGCATAGATAGCTTGTTTTTTATTTTGTCGGCTACTTGGATTGACAATTTATGGCAGCTCATAATCCATTTCTTTGTTCCTTTATATTCTATAACAATTATTACTCTTGGCAGCCTAACGCCACTGTCATCGGGATTGGTACTGCCCTGATGGGTGCCCTTCTTTACCGTTCTTTGAAGTGCATGAAGCTGCTGATCAAGGCCAGTATTCTGTTTTCTACGTTCATTGCTATGTTCTACCATCTCAGCCATGCTTTTGTGTCAATCTACATGGAGAGGGAGCCGTGAAACATTCTATTCCACAATCCTTTTTACAGGGTGGCGCTGATGTCAATCGAGGGGGCTCCCTTCCGATGACTCCCTTAGTGTTCACTACAGGGTGGGGAGGCTATACAAACTTTGTGAAGTTTCTGTTAAAGGCAGGAGTGGATCCTAATATTCCTGATGCTGTATGTTCTCAATATTTTCTAGATGTATTCTGTTGAAACCTGTACTGATATGAATTTAAGTTGCTTTTAGTCTTTTGACTGTGCCATGAGAAGTTGCACACACCTACCAAAATATTGCATGTGTAGGCAAAAGGTAGGTGTGTGAGCTCCCAGTTTAACGGTTTATATCAACGAATGCATATCACTGTTGTTGACTATTCCCTCTGCTTGAAAATATTTGACACTCTAGTTTTGTCACAACCCAAATTCTTTGAGTTTCATCAAATTATAAATAGACTTACCAACATCTACCAAACCAAATTGCACTTCAAGAAATTTGACTTAGGAGAAAACAATATCATCAAATATTTTGGAACGAAGTAGCAAATTTTGGGTTTTCTTCTAGAACAACATGCTCTGTTCTGTGCAATAATGTATATTTGTATCCTTAGTCTGAAATGCTTTTGAATACGGTGGATGTCCTTGTATGGAGCCTACAAGGCCACAAGTACCCAAGATATAGATACGAGGTCGGTGCTTAACTTAACATTTGATGAGATACTTAGATCTCATAATGCAGCATTCATGGTATCCACATTTATCAAATGTACTCGTCCAGCAATCACCAGAATGATTTGAATTCGCTTAGGCTGTGTTTGGATGTATGTATTCAGCTTACTTTATGTTGTTTTCTTCATCCCAATCGTTGGTATTCGTTCATTTACTCTGAAGTGTCAAATTATATTTGCGCTTTCAATAATCGTAGAACAATTTTAAAATTCATATATAGCTACTTTTCCCTATACTATATAATTCATGGGGACTCGTAAAGGTTATGCCACTAAAAATCCATGTTACCTCTCAGTCTCAACTATTGCTGAAATACCTGTTTTTAGTCCCTTGCTGAAGGAAGACCTTTTGGTATGCTGTAGGAGTATGTTGACTGTTTGAATTGCTACTAGAATTTAGAAATGCTTGCTGGGATGAATCCTGGTTGAAACATTTTGTACCAGTATTATGTAGACCCTGCTCCTCTCCCATGGTACTATAGTTTCCTATACGGTTTATATCTTTTCATTCATAATGCTCATATTCTTTTACTGCATTCTAGAGGGTCCTTTAATTATGTAGTTATTTCAAAAGAGTTGACACTTTTCCTTTTGTTGCCCAGTATGGTAACTTACCAATAGAGCTTGCTGCTAAACGTGACTGCATGGAAGAAGTTGAAATGTTGTTTCCTTTGACTTCCCCAATACCAACTATCCCAAACTGGAGTATAGATGGAATCATCTCGCATGCAAAATTTGAAAGTTCAAAGCCACTGGTACGTTATTTATTGCTGTTATGCCCAGATAAAATTTACTTGAATTCCTGGTCATATTTTTTGTTCGCCAGTCCTGAATTTGTCCATCAACTGTTATGACTTGGAGTTACTATATATGCATGAGATCATCACATTTAAAAATAGTATCGTGACTTTTTTATGGGATTTTCTGTAGAGCATCACCTCGCCAAAACAATAAAATTGAAGTAGTTAAAGCTCTTGAGAACAAACTACCAATTCTAAATCGGAAGGACCAGACTGGGACCCCTTATTTGTTGTCGGCTGTTCCTTGGTTAAAAAATACTTGGTTATTCAGTATCGATCCAATGAACTGCTGTAAACTGTTCGTCATCCGCAGCCTTTAAGATACAGAAATGCTTTACAAGCATAATGCTTGTACATAACTCGAAGCATGGTTCCTTATTGTGGATTTAAGTTGTGAGCTGTGAAATACACGCATGTATATGCTGTTTTAGTAACCTATATAGTAATAATTTGACATATTAATTCTAAATTATGTTGGACCTTTTCCTCTTGTGATTAAAAGCTTGTGTGAGTAACTGCTGCCTTTTGCTGTGTAACATAATGTGCAGTTTGTCTTGCAGCATAAGCATATCTAGATACCAAGCTATGAAGAATGTGTAACTGAGTTGTGAAGTGTCTATTTTAATCGGAATGTCTTTGAAATGATGCTTCATTCCTACATTTTTTTCCCATTGTTTAATCATTCAGGATGGAAGGCAGCTTGAACAAACAAAAGCTACGCTCAAGGCACATGCAGATCATTTATTCAGGCTGAAGGACTACAAGGTGGCATCAAAAGCATATGGTGTGGTAAGCCCCTTAAACCTTGTCAAAAGCATGGTGGCTTAGAAGTTTTCTTTTCTATTAACAGGGAACCAATTGCAGAACATTATTTGTTTGCTGAATAGTTTTCTAATATTGTTCTCTAGTTTCCTGCTTATTAGCTGTTAATTTGCCATTATTAAGCATTTCTATCGGATTAATATTATTTTGCGGGACTAATTAACCTGCCATGGTGAGATGATAATCGTATAACCTGTTATGTTTGACCATAGGCAATAGCTGTCGCGCCGAGTGCAACATTGTACGCGAACAGGAGTCTTTGCAAACTGCTGTTGGATGATGGTGAAGGTGCTCTGTCAGATGCTCTCAGATGCAGAATGCTGCGACCTAACTGGGTGAAAGCTTGCTACCGTCAGGCTGCAGCTCACATGCTACTCAAGGTGAGTTACTACATGGTCCAGCTTGCCATTGTGTTTCCCCACTCTGTTCGAGTCTATATAGTCGCTCATGTTCCTCCTTTGACGTGCTCTATGCCTAGGAGTATAAACAAGCTTGTGATGCTCTCCTGGACGCTCAAAAGTTGGATCCTGGAAACGTAGAGGTCGAGAGAGAGCTACGGTAATCTGCTGTCTTGTATTTATCTCTTTTTTGAGTACACGTCCTGCGTGCATGAACGACATATACTTCCATACTAGTGACCAGCAGTTGCACGCTGAACAGCGTGCCTACTGCCGAGTGACATCCTTCCATATATCTGATGGTGCTGCGATTACAGCTGACATTTGTTTCATTTTGGTTAACTCTGTACAGGAAGGCCAGGGAATTAATGAAAGCTCATGGTGAGGCTGACAAGTGAAGCATGCTTTGTTAGGGAAATGCTCTTTTGGCTTGGATTAGAGTAGTTGATCAACTGAATGTGATGGTACTCATGTGACCAGAAGGCTGGTGGTACCCAACTTAAAGTCTAACTCTAGAGTCGTTGAATTTCTAGAGTTCTTACTACTGCTACTTGTTGATTGCATGCTGAGAGGATTTGGTGTGAAAATGTGCTGTACCTAACTTAAAATCTAACCCAATTTGAATATTTGCTGATTTTTCGGACGCCCTCCCATTTGCATCTTCTAACAGTTTATTAGGGGTCATTCAGTCACTCTCTGAACATGCATGAGAAGTTCTGTTCAACAATGTTGCTCGCTGATCATTTCAATTGTAAATTTGTCATACATTTACGAACACTATCATTTGCCTCGTGTTTGATCGGAAATCTTCACTCAGTCAGTGCAAACCCTTGGAGCCCTAATCTAGAGGCCTTGTATGAAAATGCAGAGATTCCAAAGAAATTCAGAAGAATCTGACAAACTGCTAATCTAGAGGAGTAAATATATTTTTTGAATGTGTTCACATATTTTGGGCCGCGACCAGCCTGCTTGCAACATTTGGCCCAACCCAAGAAGAACATGCCCAACCCTAAGCAGGCACGAGCTCACTCCACTCGCTAGCCACTATCGCCTCCACAGTCCACACCACTTCGCCGGCCATGTCAAATCGCCGCCGGAGCCGTTCATCGGCGTCAGCATGGAGCGGTTTGAGGCCAGCCTGGAGAGGGACGGCCTTGGACCCGGGTCGCTGGGGCCCGGCATGGACATGGTGAGGACCGTCGTCCAATGCTCCCTCCCCATGCCGCCCGTCTCCCCCGCCGCCCCTCTCTCGCTCGCCGGCGCGGCCTGGCTCCCCGGCGGCGCCGACCGCATCAGCGCCCTCCCCGACCGCCTCCTCCGCGACATCATCTCCCTCCTCCCCGCCGCGGACGGCGCGCGCACCGCGGCGCTCGCCTCGCGCTGGCGCCCCTTCTGGCGCTCGGCGCCCCTCGTCGTCGCCGACACCCACTTCCTCCCGCTCGGCGTCGGCGAGGAGGACTCATCCAGGTTCGCCGACCTCGTCACCCGCGTGCTCGCGGCGCACCCGGGGCCCTTCCGCTGCGTCCACCTCACACGCACCACCATGGACGCGCACCGGGGCGAGATCGCGCGCTGGCTCGACGTCCTCGCCGCCAAGGGCGTCCAAGAGCTCGCCTTTATCAACCGCCCGTGGCCGCTCGACATCCGCCTCCCCGCCACGCTCTTCCGCTGCGCCCCCCTCACCCGCCTCTTCCTCAGCGCCTGGAGGCTCCCGGACACGGCCGCCGTCCCGCGCTCCGCCGCCTTCCCCAACCTCCGGGAGCTCGGCCTCTCCCTCGTCGCCGTGGAGGACCGCGACCTCGCCTTCCTGCTCGACAGCAGCCCCGTCCTGGAGATCCTCACCGTCATTCTGTCACAGGTCCCAGTGCGCCTCCGCCTCGTCAGCCACAGCGTGCGCTGCGTCCAGCTCTGCTATTCCATCGTGGCGGAGGTCTTGGTGGTGGACGCCCCTCGCCTGGAGAGCCTCTTGCAGTCATGGGGCCTCCGCCTCGGCAGCAAGTCCGATCCGGAGGTGCTGCAGCGTTAAGATTGGCCATGCGCCCAAGCTGCGTGTTATTGGATACCTTCAGCCAGGAGAGCATGACTTGGAGATTGGCAACACCGCTATCAAGGTCATCACATTGTATACACTTGGAGTAGTTCATAACTTCATATGTAGTATACATTTGTCAGTAACATGTGTGCCATGCCATCCAAAATATGATCTTAATTAGCATATCTTCAACATTTGCATTGCAGGCTGGGACTAAGTTGACCACCAGCACCCTTGTCCCGAGTGTCAAGATCCTGGCCTTGGAACTTAAATTCCAAGTCTGCAGTGACCTCAAGAAAGTGCCTAACTTCCTCCGATGTTTTCCCAACGTCGAGACGCTTCATTTCCAGGTATTCAAAGATCATTTTACATTGCCACTATCTATCTACGTAGCGTGCTTAGCTAGATTAATTGCTTTATGATCCAATTTGATACCTTCTTTTTTTGCAGTCTGAAAAGGCGTGTGAGGAGCCTACCGGCAAGGTCGGTCTCAAGTTTTGGCTGGAGGGCGGTCCCATTACGTGTATCCGGCAGCAATTGAAGAAGTTAATATTCCGTGAGTTCCGAGGGTCGACAAATGAAGTTGCTTTCCTTAAGTTCGTCGCCGAGAAGGCTCGGGTGCTGGAGAAGATGGTGGTTGTGGTCTACTTGTCTTCGGAGGTTGACGTGAGTGCCATGCTGAAGCCTCTGACTTGTGCAAAATGGGCAAATGAAACTTGCAAACTCCAAGTATACAAGAGCATATACAGCGATGGGTCACGGCCGGTTTATGGCGTCAGGCTGGCATCAGAGGTTTCGCCCGCTGACCCTTTTGACTTGAAAGACTATTATGAATCGCTGCTGTAAGGTTAATAATTAGTAGCATTGTTCCTCTGTTAGAAGACATTCTGGCAGGTACTTAGATCTGATTGTCATCAGACAACTTGTATCTATCTATCTGCAGTTCATGTCATTTCTCTAGCAAGTTGCTTCCGTGATGTTACATCACAAAACTTGCTCTAAATATGTACCAGTACCAGTATCATGCTACAAGATGATCGTTGGAATGTTGGCTGTCTTTAGCTTATTATTCTGTTTGCTGTTTGTGTGCGTGAATCCAGATTATCTAGTATGTTATGTTCATTCTTGTTAGAGTTTAACTTGTTGTTTTGTCACCGAGTTGAATAAGTACACGCCTATGTTCATAAGTATGAACAGCACAACTGTGTGGTGTGCTGAAGTGTAGCGGCATGTTGCAGTTTGCCTGCAACTGAAGCCAACTTGCATAGGTGACAGAATGTGTTTCTGTCCTGGTGAGTTGAACCGCTGGGTGCGTCAGTTCAGTGTTTAAGTCAGTTTAGGCATAAATGTTTAGTCATTCGTTGTAATGAACAGGCTAATTGAAAAAGAAGAAGAAAAGGGCATGTGTTGCCCGGAACCAAATAGTACTGTCTCCTCTGTTTTTTCTCTGAAACTCTGAGGCAGCCATCGTTCTGAAAACTGCGTGCGTGTGTCAACAGAAATCAGAGAGCGAGAGAGACTGATGGTCTGAGCCTACATTTCTGATCTGTTGAGCTGCAAATCAATTATGTTATCCAGCTATTGGAGTTGGTTTGATTTGTGGTCACCTGGTCCTGTTTCGAAACTAGGAGTTCGAACCTCGCAGGCACAATCCTCTGAATTCCTTTTGCGTTTCTCCAATCTCATACAAGGCCTCTGGATTAGGGCATCTAAGGTTTGAACCAATTAAATGGATTTAGAATTATGCTCAAACTCTTATGCCGTCGCCATTTTACATGAAGAAGGTAGGAGTTATTGTATTCCAGTGAGGTATTTATATGTTTTTTTTTACATGAAGAAGGTAGCAGTTATCTAGGGTATCTTGATGGAAACTAGCATCTATCTCAGGTATGATTCACTTTGTTTTCTCTTTTTTCTCTATATATTACATATTCCTTGCACGTATCTTTCTTGGTGTTGAAATATAGTTAGTTGATGGATACCATGGAATTGACTTGATTGTGAACTTAGTGAGGTTATAGTGGCACTGGCCACATTAAGGGTTTTCACCATTTTGTGTGGATCTGCAGGAGTGTCATTTATCAGTAATGATCATTAGTTCCCTGTGATGTGTTTCCCGAGTAATTTCAGTTTAATCACGTGCCTCAGCTATTATCCATGTTTGCCCAGCTTTGTCATTGTTGTGGTATAGATTACCAGGAAACGCCACTTTTCACTGAGGTGTATCTTCAAAATACACATGTTTATTGATCGATCCAACTACATTACTTGATTCTCTTGTGTTCTTTGTCAATGAAAGATCTGCCTTTACACTGAAATTGGTTCTTTGTACAGATTTGCCACTTTGCGCGTTATTTGGAATTTGCCACTAGAGAGGCCGCTTCTGCTTTCCTCGCGGGTGTTTAGTGGTGCATGTTTTTCTTCTTGCATTTTCTCTATATGTAAACGAAGATCTGTTTCAGTAATAATTTGCTTTACATATGTACTGTTTGGTGCCAATGAACCTTCTCCTCTAAGAACTGAACAATGCATGATTCTTTTACATTTAGAGCACGTTGGTCTTTGAATACCAGTAGAAATATTTGATACTGATGTTTTGTTTGCCTATTGCTCACCTGTATGTGTTGCGTTGCCTCTACCTATGGTGTACTACGTCATTCTTTTCTATTCGTGTTATGAAGTGTTTCTGTGTGCCTTTTTGCTTCTTTTCTATTCGTGGTCCGAAGGACGATCGCTGGTTCTGTAGGGAGAAGCTCATTTTAAACTCTCTTTGGAGCTCATGTACATTTTCCTGACGTCAAAATGATAGTAGTTATATCCCCTGTCAACCCTGAACTCCCTCCTTATCCTGGAAAAGTTGATATGACTGTTGCTGTTCAGCCGGAGCCTGTGCTTGCCCCTGCTTCCATTTACATCTCTGAAGAACAGACTGCTGACACATCTGTTGGCTTGAAAGACTCTGATGCTGGCTTCGTCAACGCTATTAAGGAGATCAGAGCATCTGAGAAGGTTATCATAGAGGATCTGCACCTTATTCGACCACGGCTGCCCTCTCCAGCTATTGCGGGTAACTTTGGCTGGCACTGCTTTTGCCATTGCTTCAAGCAGGATCCTTAATGCTCTTCATGCAGGATCTATTCTGATTACTTCCTCTCTTGGGCCTGCATAGACAGAAATCTTACACTACGCGACAGGAGTTTTTGCCGAGCCTATCCTCTTACCCTCTGAAGAAAATTTAAGTGAACTTGTCCATCAAGTCTCCGCATGCTGTTTCGAACATGAAATGAAGATTTCTGAAGTTGAGTTGGCCCAAACGTGGATGGATATCTCTCCTCAGTACAGCCAACCTGTGCCTAATCTCAGAGCCCAAGTGATCAATGAAGGCATCGACCGAAGACTGCTATTTCTGGATCCTCTGCAGGTTCATGATATCCTGTTTTTTGTTTTCCAATCGTTGCCCATCTTTACTTAGGCCTCTTTGTCTTTTGTTTAAATCTTGTCCTTGGCGAACCTATAGTGTGTATTTGGCATATCCTGCACCTGGACCTTGTCGCTATGAGCTACAAAAATAACGGTTGTCGGCATTGCAGTGTCGTATGTCTGGTTTGTTGTGGCGCTGGACAGCGTTGGGCGGTAGGCTTTGTTGCAGCAAAAAAATGATGTTCGACCGTACAACATTGTGTGTCCGACTTGCATCATGTAGTGTCGTGCGGTCGGTTTCGGAGCAGTAAATAAAACTTCTTGCATTGCAGCATTGTCGGTCCAGTTTGCGAAAGCTTTGATTGGCCGCCATTGCAACATTGTGTCTCGGTTTGCAGCAGACCCTGCATCGTGAAGCACCTACCTTGCAGCATTGCAGCAAAACCGCCAGGAACAAAAATATTCTATGCACGCAACATTCAAACCGAATCAATTGTTGCATGCGCTTGCATCATGGAGCAATGTTGTAGCAGACACTCCAAAGTGGCCGCAACAACACACACACACACACACGCGCGCGCGCGCGCACACACACACGGTACACAACATTTTTTAAATGATTTGGCAACTATTACCACTGCTCATTCTTTTTGTCTTCCCTCGTTGAGTTCATGCGGGTAATGGTGGTGTCATTTTTCTAGAGTATCGGTCTTATCCTGTAGCTACCAGTAGCCCTAGTACTAGCTAGTGCATGGGAGAGAAAAAAAGAGTTCATAGGAGCAATACACTAGCCTTTGTAGTTTTTTTAAGTTAACCGCATGTATCATTAATCACAAATAAGGTGAATACAAGCACGCACACGGAACCGACCAGAATAGGTCGAAAGACAACATGTGGTCACATAACTTTGCGGAAAAAACTGAGGTACTCCTGCAACTGCCAGTGCCGCCGGTAACTATCACCGGACCCGTAGGAAAGCCATAGCCCAGAAAGGCGTTGTGAGTTGATGAAGAAGCCCGCCGTAGGCACGGCCTTTGTCGTGCTGGTGCGTCGACCGGGGATTGTTCTCACCCTCCTCGTGTCCCGAAGCCACCATCAGCCGTCGATGTCGTTGAGGCCAAACGTCAGATGAAGGCCTAAACCCACATACCAGAAGGGTCTACAGGAGACCAGCAATGAGACCGCCTGGGACGACGACCACCGGGTGAAGACCTAAACCCACAGACCGAAAGGGTCTATAGGAGATTGAGCCGCCCATCGGCTAGCTCCTTGATGCTGCTATGGATGCCGTTGAGACGAAATTGGAGCCGAGGCATTATTCTTGGATGCGGCGTTGCTGTCACTGTCAGAAGCAACGCCACCCCACACACGAAGCCTACCCTATGTACGGTCGGAGAAAAACCCTGGGGTCCCCACTCCCTCTGGTCGCTGGAGGAGGCAGGGACCAACGACTTTGCCTGAAGGAAGGAAGGAAGGAAGGAGCAGGGCCGGGCCGACAAAATAATTCGGGACCTTGTGCCAAACTCTAAAATGCGGTCTGTTTCACCAGTAGAAAAATCTCCTAACTATAATCAACTTATCTACAACCCCTTTATGATATATTGAATTAAACCCTGTAATTCTAATTTTCTTGCCATGCCTCGTGCATAACTAGATTCATATTATGTATTCTCTAGCTAGCGGGCATAACTTAGATGTTGAAACACAAATATATGATTATATGAATGATGGAAATAATAACGAAATTAAAGGGACGCACGCATCATCAATCAAACATCCAGTAGGAAATTATCTGTAGAAGTGAGAGCGCGGAACTCACATACATCAAACCTGGCCTTGTGGCCCCGCAAGCAAAAAAACAAAAGGCAGACAAACTTGGGCTTGTGGAAATGTTTTCCCAATGTATCCAGGCATGCATGTGGTAGCTTGATGAGGCGTGATGGATTGATGGGAAGGCGAGACCGATAGAGATGGATGGATGAGGCGATCGATCACGTGTGTAAGATGTGTGAATTGCACGAATATTGCTCTTCGTGCATAGGCATGTATATATGATGTACAAAGGTGGTTCACGGACCTCAACTATACAAAAAATTAAGAGACGGGCCCAGTACACAATATGCACCTAACACATATACTCAAACACCCCCGCAGTCGAAGCGGCACCGCGGCTGACGCAAAGACTGGACTGAAACTCCTCAAATGACGCCGTAGGCAAGCCCTTGGTCATGATATCGGCAAAATGTTGGGAAGTAGGGACGTGTAAAACACGAATATGGCCAAGGGCCACCTGTTCCGGAACATAATGAATATCCAACTCAATATGCTTGGTCCGTCGATGATGCACCGGGTTAGCGGAGAGGTAGACCGCCGAGACGTTGTCGTAGTAGACCACCGTGGCACGGTCAACAGGGCAAGGGAGCTCCTGAAGCAGCTGGCGAAGCCACGAACACTCGACGACAGCGTTGGCCACTGCACGATACTCAGCCTCAGCATTGGAACGGGAGACCGTAGGCTGTCGCTTGGACGACCACGAGATAAGTGAGGGTCCAAGGTAGACACAATAGCCCGAAGTAGAGCGACGAGTGTCAGGACAACCCGCCTAGTCTGCATCGGAGTAGGCGGTGAGGGCGGTGTCGGCGGAGGCGTGAAGCGTGACGCCAAGATCCATAGTGCCACAAATATAACGAAGAATCCGCTTGACGGCAGCCCAGTGAACGTCTCGAGGAGCATGCATATGAAGACACACCTGCTGCACGGCATACTGTATCTTCGGTTGAGTCAGAGTGAGGTACTGGAGAGCACCAACGATAGACCGATAGAAAGCAGCATCCGAAGCAGGAGAACCATCCGTGGCAGGAAGCTTGGCCTTCGTATCAACAGGAAGCTTGGCCTTCGTATCAACATCCGTGGCAGGAGGCGGGCTTGCAGTTAAGCATGCCGGCGCGCTCCAGGAGCTCGTGAGCGTACTTCCGCTGATGAAGGAAGAAGCCATCCGGACGGCGCACCACCTCGACACCAAGGAAGTAGTGCAAAGGACCCAAGTCCTTGATGGCGAACTCAGTGCGAAGACAAGCCGTGAGCTGACTGAGGAGACCAGCCGTACATGCCGTCAGAACGATGTCGTTGATATAGAGCAGCAAGTAGGCCGGGTCAGAGCCCTGATGATAGACGAAGAGCGAGCTTTCTGCCACAGATAGTTCTCCGACAAAATATGCACATAACATATATACTCAACAACGTAGACCAAGATGTCACGCCCTTGAGTAGTAACACCTCACCGGAAAATCTTGGTTCGTCAATCGATGCAAACCCTCGATGGATCGGTGCCACTCGCACTTGTGTGTTCCTCTTCCTCTTCCCGGTCGCCTCCCTCTCTGCACAAGAAGCTGCAGCGGTTATATAGAGTCAACCAAACCAAGACACAAAAGCCATCAAGCCACCAACGGCACACACTTACCAGATGGATGGATGTGGACGTGTGGGATGGCGACCACAAGAGAGAACGCCGCGACCGCGAGCACCTGCCCCCTCACCGTGCTGATCGAGGAGGAGCGATTCCCTTGTGCATTTTTGGTTTGCTGATTGACTTGGCGGCTACTCTTACTCACTGCCTTCCTGCAGCCGGTGGCGCGCTGTTAGCTAATCTAGTCGTTGGTTTGTCTTGGTTTATTTCCTCTTCAAATAAGCAGCTAGATAGACACAACTTGGGCGTGATCGCGTCCTTGGCCCGCTAGTCTCGCTCGCAGGTGGCCTAAGGAGACACGACGATCGGCACTCGTGGGATCGTGCCGCATAGTCAGGATCGCCACCGGCCTCATCTTCTTTGTAGTAACAAATAAATACTCACTCCATTTCTAAATATATACTCCCTCCGTTTCTAAATATTTGTCTTTCTAGAGATTTCAAATGGTGTCTATATACGGATGTATATAGACATATTTTAGAGAGTAGATTCATTCATTTTGCTTCATATGTAGTCACCATTTGAAACCTCTAGAAAGACAAATATTTAGGAACGGAGGGAGTATTTTTTTAGAGATTCTTAACAAGTGACTACATATGAAGAAAATGAGTGAATCTACTCTCTAAAATATGTCTATATACATCCGTATATAGATACCATTTGAAATCTCTAGAAAGACAAATATTTAGGAACGGAGGGAGTATTTTTTTAGAGATTCTTAAAAAGTGACTACATATGAAGAAAATGAGCGAATCTACACTTAAATATGTCTATATACATCCGTATATGGTACTTTATTTGAAATCTTTAAAAAGACAAATATTTAGAAACAGATGGAGTAGCAGAGAATGAAAAACAAGAAATTGCACGCGACGCAAAAACCACTGTCCATTCTGTGATTGTGAGATTAGTGAGCCTAGTTTCCTAACAAGTGGCATCAAGCCTCGTTCCTGCGATCCCGGCCACCATCTTGGACAAAGAGGCGGGGGTGGGCCGAGCCGCTCGGCGACTCCACCACGGGAGCGCAGCCGCGGGCGTGAGGCGGGAGCGGCAGGTGGTGATCCACCAGGCGGCGGCCATGGAGCGCGCACCGGCACCACGTTCCCGACTCTCACCTCCACGAACTACATCGAGTGGTTGCTGGTGATGAAAGTGCACCTGGAGCCGTGGGGGCTCTGGGACAAGATCCAGGGCAATGCGCAACACATGCGCGACGACAAGACAACGCTTGGCGTCCTTCTCCGAGCCATCCCGCCGGAGATGCTCGGCGTCCTCGTCATCAAGGAAGGAGGCCTGAGATACCTTGAAGGTCATGCACATGGGGTGAACTGCGTGCGTGAGGCCACCGCACAACGACTCCGCGTGGAGTTCGAGCAGATCACATTCCAATACGGCGAGACCCTCGACGCCTTCGGGATGCGGATCACCAGCCTCGTCAACCAGCCGCACACCCTTGGCAACAACGTCGAGGAGGTACGTGTCGTGCAGAAGCTGTTGCATGTTGTTCCCTCACGATACTTGCAGATCGCTAGCAGCGGCGATCGAAACACTTCTCGACCCGAGGACGATCTCGGTTGAGGAACTCCTAGGCCGATTGCGGATCGCCGAGGAGCGTTGCGCTGCGCCCGCACCGAGCCATGGGGGCAGGCAGCTCCTTCTCAATGAGCAGCAGTGGGAGGCGCACAAGCAAGGGCGCGAGGGTGGCCAAGGCTCTGGTGGCGGCGGTGGTAACGGTGGCCAGAACAACCTCCGTGGCAAGAACCAGGGGCGGAGAAAGGACTCTCGCCCACCTCAGAATGGTGGCGGCAATGCCGGCGGCTCCGGCGGTCACAACGGAAACGGTGGCCGCGACATGAGCAAGGTCAAGTGCTACAATTGCAACAAGCCGGGGTACTTCTCGCGGGACTGCACTGAGCACCTCTGCGAACACAAGGAGCAGGTCAACCTGGCAGAAGGCGGGACCGGGGAGTCCACGCTCCTCCTGGCGAGTCTGTGCATGCTCACTGCGACCACGGAGACGGCCGTTGAGCGCATCATACTCAACGAGGAGCGCTCCCAGGCGTGCCCGAAGGAAGGAAGGAGCTGGCCTGGGCGGGCCGACAAAAAAATTCGAGGCCCTGTGCCAAACTGTAAAGTGCGGCCTGTGTCACTAGTAGAAAAATCTCCGAACTACAATCAACTTATCTACAACTCCTTTATGACATTGAATTAAGCCCTGTAATTCTAATTTCCTTGGCATGCCTCGTACATAACTAGATTCATATTATGTATTCTCTAGCTAGAGGGCATAACTTAGATGTTGAAACACAAATAGTATATGATTATATATGAATATGAATGAGGAAATAATAACAAAATTAATTAAAGGGACGCAGGCATCATCAAACAATCCAGTCAGCAGGAAATTATTTGTGGAAGCGAGAGTGCGGAACTCACAAGACGTCAAACGTGGCCGTGTGGCCCGGAAAAAGAAAAACTTGGGCTTGTGGAAATGGTCCTGGATGAGGCAGGCGTACGTGAGGGAGTGATGGAGAGGCGAGACGGTATGACACACATCGAGATGGATCGATCGATGAGGCGATCGATCACGCGGACGAAGATGTCACGTCCTTGATTAGTAATCTATAAAAAACTCTTATATTAGTTTATAAAGGGAGTACGTATTATTAGCACTCCCCTGCGTACGTACGTACACCCCATTATCAATCTTTCGAGACTCGACTCGACTCCTCCTCGGATGGACCCTGCCTGCCTCACAAATGGCCCAATCCAATCCATGTGCCGCGAGAACAAGTGCCACACACCAGTCCAATCTTTCTGGAGCCGGACGCTAGCTCCATGCGAGGAGACGACCCGTCCGTATCTCACTTCACTCAGCGTGACACACACACTTAGGCTCCGCTTGGATTAGCGTTTGGCCTCTCAATACCCCTGTAAAAACGATACAGACCTCTAGGCGTCGTTTTTTCTCCCGGCGAAACTCACGCTGCGGCCGGTATAATACAAGTGTATACAAAATCCGGATGTAATATCTTACACCGAATCCAAGCGGGCCCTTAGAGGGAGACGCCTACCAGATGGATCGATGTGGACGTGTGGGATGCCGATCCAGGAGGGAGGAGCCCATCTGCGTACGTGCGTCATCTGCTCCGCTCCCTTCCCTTCCCTTGTGCATTTTTAGCCGCCGGCCTACCGCGACGCGATTCCATCCGCTTTTTTAGCTACTGGTGTGCTGACTGACTTGGTGGCTACTCTGCTCAGTACCTTCCCGCTCCCTTCCTTTTATAGCTTGTATTCCTTGCCCATCTTTAGCTTAGGCCTCTTTGTCTTTTCGTTTAAATCTTGTCCTTGGCGAACCTATAGTGTGTATTTGGTATATCCCGGACCTGAACCTTGTCGCTATGAGCTACAAAAACAACGGTCGTCGGCATTGCAGGTTTGTTGCAGCGCTGGACGGCATTGCAGCATTGGGCGGTAGGCTTTGTTGCAGCAAAAAAAAAAGTTGTTCGGCCCTACAGCGTTGTGTGTCCTACACTCCTACTTGCATCATGTAGTGCCGCGTGGTTGGCTTCGGAGCATCACAACATCGTGTGTCTGGCCCTGCACTGCGAAGCACCTGCCTTGCAGCATGCACCATCACACAACCATGCAGTATGGCAATCCTGCTTTGCAGAAAAAACGTCAAGAACAATGATACTCTGCGCATGCAATATTCAACCCAAAAAAAAATCAATTGTTGCAAGCACTTGCAGCATGGAGCAATGTTGTGTCAGACACTCCAAAGTGGTCGCAACAACACACACACACACATGGTACACAACATTTTCAAGATGATTTGGCAACTAATACCATTGCTTTTTTTTTTGCCTTCCGTATTTGAGTTCATGCGAGTAATGGTGGTGTCATTCTTTTAGAGTATCGGTCTTGTCCAGTTACCTGTAGTCCTAGTACTAGCTAGTGCATGGGAGAAAAATAAATAAGAGTGCATAGCAGCAATACACTAGCCTTTTGCAGCAGTATTATTAAAGTTAACCGCATGTATGATTAATCACAAATGAAGTGAATACAAGCACGCACATGGAACTGACCAGAATGGGTCGAAAGACAACATGTGGTCACAAAACTTTGCAGAAGAAGCTCAGGTACTCCTGCAACTGCCATCGCTGCCGCTAACCATCGCCGGACTCATAGGAAAGCCATAGCTCAAAAAGGCGTTGTGAGTCGATGAAGAAGCCCGCCGTCGGCACGACCTTTGTCGTGCTGGTGCGTCAACCGGGAATCGTCCCCACCCTCCTCAAGTCCTGGAGGCACCGTCAGTCGTCGAGGCCAAATGTCAGATGCGCTACCATCAATCCTGTCTGAAACCGCCATTCTCTCTCGCCCACTAGTGACACCGCCTGGGACGACGACCACCGGGTGAAGAGCTAAACCCACATACTGAAAGGGTCTGTAGGAAACTGACCCCATCGGCTCCTTGACGCCGCCATGGACGCCGTCGAGACGAGACCGGAGCCGAGGCATTATTCTTGGATGTGGCGTTGTTGTCGCCGTCAGAAGCATCGCCGCCCCACACCCGAAGCCTACCCTATCTACGCCTCTACGGCCGGAGCAAAACCCGGGGTTCCCACCTCCTATAGTCGTCGAAGCATACGCTGGAGGAGGAAGCAAGGAGCATGGCCGAGCCGACAAAAGAATTGGGGCGCTGTGCCAAACTCTAAAATGCGGCCTGTTTCACAAGTAGAAAAAAAAATCTAACTATAATCAACTTATGTACAACTCCTTTATTATGCCTACAATTCTAATTTCTTGTCATGTCTCGTGACTAGATTCATATTCTCTAGAGACATAACTTAGATATTGAAACACAACGTCTAGACGAATTATTATATAATTATATAGTAAATGATGAAAATAATAACAAAACGAAATTAAAGGGATATACACGTGAAACAATTAGTAGGAAATTATTTGTGCAGTAGAAGTGAGAGTGCGGATGTGAGAGACATCAAACTTGGCCGTGTGGAAATGATCCTGGATGGAGAGACGAGACGGTGGATCGATGCATGAGACGATCACATGGAAGAAGATGTCACGCCCTTGCCTTGAGTAGTAGTACTAGTACTCGTCGTATAATTATAACTGTGAGGAGGATTGTGGTAAAAAGGAAGGAAGTGACAAGGAGCTAGCACCTTTCCTGTCCTCCCCGCGTTGAGGTCTTCTGCTGCGCCCGGGCCTGGGAAAGGAAGGAAGGAGCGGCACTTGTGTCGGTTGGTCTTGTCTTCCCCGTCGCTTCTCTCTGCAGAACAAGTTGCAAACCAAGACGCATCATCATGCAAAAGCCAGCAACGGACCCCAAAAAAGGCTCCCTGTGTGCCTGCCTCGCAAGTCATTGGCAGTAACAATATAATCATCAATCGTTCGAGACTCAACTCGACTGCCCAACAAACAGATGGGATGAACCCTGCTTGCCTGCCTCACAAATGGCGCGGAGGAGCATGCATGCATGTACATACCGAGGCCGAGGCCGAGGAAGCCACCACAAGAAGAAGGCCGCGAGGCAGGCAGAGATCGATGGGGACGTGTGGGATGGATGGATGGCCACCACAACGAAGTCTTCCACGACCATGCATCTCCCGGCCGGCCTTGGGCGTCTGGTTAGCACGCAGCCTACCGCTGCTTGGCGCACTCGATCGTGCAGCTTCTCACCATTCACAACATGCATGCACGTGTACACACACAAGGAAATACAAACACAGCTCTATATGTATACGCACGCACAGCAAGCAGCCGCCGCATGAAATGGCTAGCGGGAGTGGACGGTGCTGCTGCTGCTGCCGTTCATCCAGGACAGGGTCTCACGAGCGCTCGCCGCGTCGCAATACTGACCTATGCCGGCCGGTGGATGCACGGGAGCTGCGAGACGAGGCGGTGCAACACATACCAACTCTATTTGCATGAGATGGACACATGAACGACAGCGACATCCACACCGGTCGCTCTCTGCTCGCCGTGCGCGCGCACCATGGTGGCGTGGCTGCCGGAGCCGGAGCACAAATGGTACGGAGGAGCATGCCTGTATCGATACGCTCTGTTGTGCTGTGCCGTGCTCTGCTGCTGCGATTCAACTCATCTGGTTAATTTGGTTTGTACAGTAAAGTAATGATGCTTGCATGGGACAACAAGTTCTACTACTACAGCCATGCGATGCGAGCACTTGTATACCAGATCGATGTAGACATGTTGGATGGCGACCACAAGAGCCCGAGCACATGCCGAGGACGACCCTTGCGTCATCTGCTGATAGACGCGATTCCCTCCATCCCTCCCTCCATTGTGCTTTTTTAGAAGCCGGTGGTGGTTCACTGACCTTGCTGGCTAGCTCTACTCATGAGCCTGCTTGCACCGGTGGTGCGCTAGCTTCACCGCGTGGATTGGATTGCAAAAAGGCACCACATTGACTCCTAGTTTTGCAGAGAACATCCGTTTACGAATTTTTGCCACTTATCACTAATTATCAATCTAATCTTTTGCAGAAAACATTGATTCGGTCTTTTTAGGCATTCTAACCTCAACTATGACATGTGGGGCCGCATTTGAGATGTGGCGTAACGGTAAACAATAGACGATGTTGGACTGGCCTTTTCCCCATAAAACCCTCCCTAAAAAAATACTCCCTCCCGCTTCCCTACCCCGATCCAGATCGGGATCGACCATTCCTTCCTCCTGCCCAGCTGCTGTCATCGTGCGTGTGCTCTCTTGTACACTGGACATGGCAAACGCGTAGCATGCACCGAAGGGCCGCTCGGCTCTTTCCTGCCGAGCGAAGAGCTGCTCGCCGCCCAACTGCACCGCCGCCGTGGCCTGGGCCAAGGTGCTCGCCGCCCAACTGTACCGCCGTCGCGGCCTAGGTCAACTTTTGCGGGGTCCACATGCCATAATTGAGGTTAAAATGTCCAAAGAGACCGATCAGTGTTTTCTGCAAAAGATTAGACTGAAAATCAGTGGTTAGTGGCAGAAATTCGTAAATGAGTATTTTCTGTAAATGTAGACGTCAATGTAGTGGTTTTTTATAATTCACTCTGAGCGCATGCGGTTTGTATAATTATTGCCCAGCAATGTGCATATATATGCTGGAGTTATTGCTTAAAAAAATCAAGTCATGTTTAAGAAAAGTGTGGTCGAGGACCAGATACAACTGCTGCAGCAGGTTTTTGGGTCCAACTTCACATAGTGCCCCCCATTGATTGAGCGAGCCGGATACTACAAAATTATTTACGGTTGCCGGATGCTACAATGGTCTCTCGTGCATGCACCTTTACGGTTACCAACACAAACTCTGGCTGATTTCTCAAGCTCCCCGGGTCTGCTCCACCTGAGAGTTGCTTTCAGTTGACAACGTTACCAACACAAAATTATTTACGGTTGCCGGATGCCACATAGGAAATGTGCTATTTAATTAGGTGAACCGTTAGTTCAATGACATTACGATGTGTGTACAGATTTTTTAATTGTCATTGGTATGGCATAAATTAGTATAAATCACATTCTAGACTTAATGACTTAGATGCCAGTTATATTTTGTTAATTGTAACTGTTGACATTGTAATATGGCATTGCTGACAAAAGGTGGAATGCTTATTCCAATGACATGTTGTCATATAAGACACCGGAATCCACATTTCACATTGATATCCACATTTCACATTCCAACTTTTGAACCACATCCCATTCACGTTGAGATCTGACATTGTAATACATATTTCGCAATTCTTAGTTTGAGTTTGAGTCATATGCATTGGAATGATATTTGAAATTGTACTAGGTGATATTGAAATGTGGAATACATATATTGAAACATGTATTGTATGGCACTATAATTAGAAGTGACATACTACCTGGTGGCAAATGTGAAATTCAATACATTGAAATGTGATACTTTCCAGTGGTCCGATAGGATAACAAAATATGAAATTGAATCCAGGCCATTAGCATACATCACAAAGAAGTATATCATTAGAAATTTCAAATGTCATATAATCTAATAGCATAAATTTAGATTATATTACACTTTCCAGTGGTTGAAACTTCTGTTTTTCATCTACTTTTTATTTTCTTTTTTAAAATTACATGAACATTTTTTGAAAGTCACAAAAAATCTTAAAGTTACGTTAAAATATATTTCAATAATTGCCTGATTTCTTTTAGAATTACATGAATATATTTTAACACGTGATTTTTAAAAATGCTTTAAGAATTTATAAAAGTATGTTCAAAATTTATATATTAAATGAACGGTTTTTCAATGTGAACACTTTGTACGAATACATTTTACAAAATTTATATGAGCATTTTTTTTCTCCAAAATGCATGAACACCTGTTGAAATTATATGTACTTTCTTCAAGAAGCATGAACATTTCCTTGAGAAGCTCGCACACTTTTGCATTTTATGAACATTAATTAAAATAGGTGAAGTATTTCAAAATATCATGAAATTTTTTGAAAATGTGCGAACAACACTCATACTGGGTAGGTAATATAAACAATGTTTCCAAAAATAATGAATCATTTATTTATTTTGAAATAAAAATAGATTAAAAAAGGAAAAAAAGGAAAAGAATCAAAGAAAATAAAATCTTACCGCCCCCGCTTGTTAAGTAATTGAGTACACATGATGGCTACCCACGGTGGCTAATGGGAGCACCGTCACATGCAGTAGTGTCGTGGTCGTTGCTGACGACATGAGGCCGCCAGAGCTCTCGATTCCGGTGTTGGCTAGGGAGGACAAGGTGGGGGAGAGGGAGGCGAGGCTGGTGCACGCGGGGCGGGGGGCGGGGGGGTGTTCTGGCAGACGCGAGGGAGGAAATATTTGGGGAGGGGGAGACGGGGCTGCGGGTGGACGGATTTTGGCGTCGGAAGGTGGAGGCAAACGTTTGAGATAGCCAAAATTTGTTGAAACTTGGTGCTTTGAGAGGAAACTGATTAGAGAGGTTTGAGGATGAAAAGCTATAATTTCATTTGGCTGGAGCTGCGAAGGGAGGTCTGGCAAGGCTTGGGTTTCCGGGGATGTGGATACATAGTATTCCCTCTGTAAAAGAATATAAAAGCGTTTAGACCACTAAGAGCATCTCCAATAAAAAATGTAGATGCAAAAATAACTATCTTTTGCATGTCTGAGGCTCAAAAACGCTGCTCCAACATACGACGTAGATGCAAAAAAAAAATTGCATCTCCACCTCCCGGAGAGGTATTCTATACCACTTTGCGGTGTAGATTTGCATCTCCAATTCCAGGAGATGTAAAATCACGTCCGCCCGCCAACCGCCACTTCCCACCCCTTCCGCGCGATCGGCCGCCGCCGCCTGCCTCTGCCGCCGGCCAAATCCACTTCAAATCGACGCCGCCAGGCTGGCCGCGACTTCTCCCCCTGTCCCCCGCCGCCTGCCTCGTCGGCGCGCCTCACGGAGCCGCTGAATCGAAGTTTCTACAGCAGCTTCATAGAGAGGGAGGAAGGGACGCAGTGGGAGGGGTGGGCATACGACCGACGGTATGTTGGAGTGAATGGACCAGACCGGCTGGCCACCGGTCGATCCATACATCTTTTATTCTTTGGGTATAAAAATTATACCAAATAGGAAGGAAAATATTATGAGTCCGAGGAAAAATGGAATGGGAACCCCGATCGACGAAGCTACCTCCCTCTCCATCCATCGCTGTCTATCAGACCGGAGTCGTTGGCAACTCCCGGCCCCTCACACACACTCACAGGGAGGGAGGGAATCGATGACCACTGCTCTGCTCGCACCGACCACGCGGTTCCTCTGGCTGCATACTACTACTAGTAGATAGCTAGCCTGCCGAGCCGATCACTGGCCTCTTCTTTCTGGCGGCTCTCCGTCTCCATGCCCTGTTCTTCTTGAGCCACTCCCACCTACTTGTAGGTCGCTGCAAGCAATCGCTTCTTTGCCCTCCGGATCGATGAAACTCTCTGGGGTGATCTTCGTCCTCGGCGCGGTTAGGACCGGCCCATAGGACAGGCAAAAGGGGTGACCGCCCCGGGCCCCAATATGGGAGGGCCCAACTAAAACTTACATTTCTAAGCAATGTACGCAGAAGCATAAGTTCACACCACATGTTAATAAGTTATACCTTGCATAGGCAAACCAATCCGACTGACGAAATAGAGTTCAAATACACTAGTCTCTCTTTACAATATGGATGTCTTAATATCATAATGAAAATTATAGGTTCAATGTTTAAACCAACACACAATTTTTAATTTGATAAACGCGTAGGACATCTCATTTGCATCAAATCAAACCATTTAAATCTTGACAAACATGTTATGTAGTGGAACCAAACGTAAAAGTATAATAAAAAACAAATATTTTTTCTTCTTCAATGATTTTATTACTGAACCAGCTTGCAAGTCCAAATTTCTATGCTCTAGAAGTTTCTAGCAATATGACTGCCTAATATACACCAGAAACCGCTATTAAAATATTTGTTAATATATATATATATATATATATATATATATATATATGTATACATATATGATTTAACCACTATTAAAATATTTGTTAATTTGTATATGATTTAGAAATCTCTACTGTAATATTCACTAATATTAAAATATACATAAAAACACACATAGATATGCAAATGCATATACACTACATCATTTATGCAATATTAGAAAAATAAATCAGAAAAATTATTTTATAACAATAAAGATTTTTTTGTTAAATCATAAATTTTTCATTTTATAGAATTAAAATTTTCAATAATATACATTATAATTGAATACCAATGAATAATATAACTATTATTTAAAAACATTTTTATGTGGTTCAATAATACGAAAAATATATTAATTACAAATATAATATGATACACATAGTTTAAATAAGTATAAAAGTTTAATATGAAAAACAATGCCCCTGGCCCAAAAGGCAGCCGCAGCAGTAATGCAACTACCCGTGCCCGCCCTGCAACTGCCCGCCGCAGAGCGCCTGCCCTGCCTTGCCTTCTGCCCGGCGTCCGCACCGTGTGCGGTCATCTTCTACATCACCACCACCACCACCACCACCAACAACAACAACGAGGCGGCCTCGTCCAGCCCCTTCCTCGTCGGCTCCCCCCAAAAAACCCAATGCCGCCACCACCATTGACCCGGGCGCCACCACAACGCAGGCTAGCTGTGTCTGCTCCTATTCTCAGAAGGGGTCTGATTGCCCCTTCGACAACTGCACGGCAGGGCCGTGCACGGCGGCCGCACTTCCTCCAGCGGCCACCACCTCCACGGGCGACGGCGGGGGCTCTTCAGGTCCCGGCGTCAAGATCTGGGGCAGCATCACTGACGTGCTCGCCACCATCATACTTGTGTACGACGATTGGATGCATTGGCACATCGTGTTCTGGTTCCGCCGTCGCGAGGAGGAGCCCCGCCGCCGTCGTCGCCCCTTCTTTGCCATGAATTACAATTTCCAGTCAGCCCTTGTTCTTCAGAGGCGTTCTGCATTTATGTTTTGCGGTCTCAGAAAGGGCTAGTGAGATACCATCTATTTATATTGTATCATGATTGTTTTGATTCAAGTGTTGACATTTGAAACTTATTATTATTGCTCGCTAGTTGATTATGCCATTGATATGAGTACATCATGAGACCTAAATGTTATTGCAAATGTGGTTAGCCTATGGTCTTTGTTGAAAACCTGAATATGAGTTAGACATAATTACAACAACAAGATCAAACAGAGTTCGTAAAAGTTTTTCTTTGTCTCTTTCAGTTTGTCAACTGAAGTGCTTGAGGACAAGCAATGCTTTAAGCTTGGGGGAGTTGATACGTCTCCATCGTATATACTTTTCCAAACTCTTTTGCCCTTGTTTTGGACTCTAATTTGCATGATTTGAATGAAACTAAACCAGACTGATGTTGTTTTCAGTAGAACTGTCTTGGTGTTGTTTTTGTGCATAAATAAAAGTTCTCGGAATGACCTAAAAACTTACGGAGAATTTTTATGGAATATATAAAAAATGCTGGCGAAAGAATTACCTGGAAGTAAGTTGCCACGGGTGACGAGCCCTATAGGCGCGCCCCCCTAGGGCGCGCCTGGCAGGCTCGTGGGCCCCTCGTGGCTCCTTCGTCCTCAACTCTAACTCCATATATTCACATCCGCGGAGAAAAAAATCAGAGAGAAGAGTTCATCGCATTTCACGAGACGGAGCCGCCGCCACCTCCTGCTCTTCCTCGGAGAGAAGATTTGGAGTCCGTACTGGGCTCCGGAGAGGGGAAATCGACGCCGTCGTCATCATCAACAATCCTTCATTGCCAATTCCATGATGCTCTCCGTCGTCCTTGAGTAATCTCATCGTAGGTTTGCTGGACGGTGATGGGTTGGGTGAGATCTATCATGTAATCGAGTTAGTTTTGATAGGGTTTGATCCCTAGTATCCACTATGTTCAGAGATTGATGTTGGTACGACTTTACTATGCTTAATGCTTGTCACTAGGGCCCGAGTGCCATGAACTCAGATCTGAACCTATTATGGTTTCATCAATATAAGTGTGTTCTTGATCCTATCTTGCAAGTTGTAGTCACATACTATGCGTTATGATCCGGCAACCCCGGAGTGACAATAGTCGGTACCACTCCCGTTGATTACCGTAGTATGAGGATTCCATGTATTCACTAAGTGCTAATGCTTTGGTCCGGTTCTCTATTAAAAAGATTCCTTAATATCCCTTAGTTTCCATTAGGACCCCACTGCCACGGGAGGGTAGGACAAAAGATGTCATGCAAGTTCTTTTTCTATAAGCACGTATGACTATATACGGAATACATCCCGTACATTACATTGATGAATTGGAGCTAGTTCTATATCACCCTATGTTATAACTGTTGCATGATGAATGCCATCCGACATAATTATCCATCGATGATCCGGTGCCTACGAGCTTTTCATATATTGATCTTTGCTAAGTTACTTTTCTGTTGCTACTGTTACGCTTGCTACACAAAATCACTATTGCTACTCTTACCACCGTTACCGTTACTTCCATATTACTTTGCTACTAAAACTTTGCTGCAGATATTAAGTCTTTCAGGTGTGGTTGAATTGACAACTCAACTGCTAATATTTGAGGATATTCTTTGGCTCCCCTTGTGTCAAATCAATAAATTTGGGTTGAATACTTTATCCTAGAAAACCGTTGCGATCCCCTATGCTTGTGGGTTATCAGGGAACCGTACGTCTTTTTTAAGTATATATACTAGTAGTAGAGATAATAGTGTAGAAAAAAGAGAGATAATAGTATAATAAGAGATTGTGTTTTTTCTTGATTTTATTTCATTTTTTCACTTGTATTTTCAGCCCTTGTACTTTCAAAGCTCTAAAAAGCCCTTGTCTCCTTCCTTCCTCCTCTACTTGTCGCCCGCGTGTCGTCACGGCCAGCCGCTCGTCTCCCGCGCCTCACCACAGCCAGCTCTCTCTTCGAGAAGGTCCTGCGCCGCCCACGAGCAGGTCCTGCTCCGCTGATGAGCTCGCCCAGGAGCAGGACCTCCGCCCCCCGCCCACCAAGAGGGCCTCCGCCACCGATTCCTCCGCCCACTAAAGCCACGTTGGTCAACTTCGCTACCTATTCCGCCGCCCACTTCTGTCGCGCTGGTCCACTTTGGTCGCTGCGCTGGTCTGCTTCGGCCGCCGGCTGGTGGTGGTGGGTGACGCCTCTGTTGTCGTTGTTGCTGGTGGTGACCGACTCCGACGCCCGGATCTCCGCCCCCATCTTTGCCGGTAACGACTGACCCTGCCCCTGATCCTCGCCCCCATCTCTGCTGCGAGTTAGTACTCTTTGATGCTGAGAATTTAAAAATCCAGTTAGCTGGGTTGTTGCTGTCAATTTCATTTCATATTTGAAAATTCAATCAATTACTATATAGGGCGTGCTACACGTTAGCCGGTGGATCATTTTAAAAGATCCGCCACCTCGCGAGCCGTTCGATTTGATGTTATGAGATGTTCGTACCGTTTCTCTTCTTTATTTTTTCTGCAACAAGTCTCTTGTTGCAAAACCTAGTATTTTTGCAGCAAGACCTTTGTTGCGAGACCTTCTATGTTTCTCTTCTTCTTTATTTTTTTCTGCAACAAATCTCTTGTTGCAAAACCTTACATTTCTGCAACAAGACCTTTGTTGCGAGACCTTCTACGTTCTTCTCTTCTTCTTTATTTTTTCTGCAACAAACCTCTTGTTGCAAAACCTTGTATTTCTGCAACAAGATCTTTGTTGTGAGACCTTTGTTGACCATTTTCTACTGCAATTTTTGCAACAGAACTCGTCTTACGAAAAAGCCTTTAGCAACATTGGGTCATGTTGCAAAGAGCATTCTAGTGGTGGTTGCGTGTAGCTCGCCAGAGAAGCTCGTCGGCGCCAAGCGCCGGTGGCGGTGGTCGGAGCAGCACGAGGAGACAACAACTCGACGGGGGAACTCGGTCTCTCTGCTTGCACGCCTTGCACCAGCTGCAGATCACCAGAGAAGCTCATCGGCGTGCTAGTCGATGGCGAGCGTCGATGGCGGCAGTCGTTGGCGGTAGTTGGAGCAGCACGAGAAGACAACGACTCGACAGGAGCTTGGGGTTGCCGGAGCAGTGCAGGGAGGCGACAAACTTGACGGGAGCTCGAGAGGAGCACGAGGAGCGAGTTCTCTCTGATCCAAATCCTGCAACAGAGTCGTTGTTGTGACGAGAGAGATTGAAACAATAGGCTAGTTGCAAAAACTTAAGGAAATTTGAATAAGAATCCTGAAAAATTGGACCAACTTTCTGAAATTCCAAAGACAAATGCAGTACCAAGCTTCTGAAACTTGGGCTTCCAATAAAAAACATAGAGGTCCGGAATTTAGAAACTATCACTATAAAACAATTTGGCATTCAAGCTTTAAAGTTGTTTTTTGGATTCAGACAAGTCCTGGTCTTGTGGTTGTGCAATTCACCAGCTTGTGAGCATTTACATTGTAGCCCGCAATGCAGCATGTTTGCCGATGACTGCAACAAGAAAACGAGGGGTACCTTTTTACTCGGGCGAGCTCAGCGGTGAGATGTGATCCTCCCTCCACCTTGAGCGCGTAGCCATGCCGCGACACTCGTGCTTCTCATGCTGGGTCTGCTGCAGTCATTTGTCGAACCTGTACGTTGTTGGGGAACGTAGCAGAAATTCAAAATTTTCCTACGTATCACCAAGATCTATCTATGGAGAGACTAGCAACGAGTGGAAAGAGAGTTCATCTACATACCCTTGTAGATCGCTAAGCGGAAGCGTTCAAGTGAACGGGGTTGATGGAGTCGTACTCGTCGTGATTCAAATCACCGATGACCAAGTGCCGAACGGACGGCACCTCCGCGTTCAACACACGTACAGCCCGGTGACGTCTCCCACGCCTTGATCCAGCAAGGAGAGAGGGAGAGGTTGAGGAAGACTTCATCCAACAGCAGCACAACGGCGTGGTGATGATGGAGGAGCGTGGCAATCCTGCAGAGCTTCGCCAAGCACCACAGAAGAGGAGGGAGAGAGAGACGCAGGGCTGCACCAAGAGAGATCTGATCCGTGTGGTGGGCAGCCCCCAGGCCTCATATATATAGGGGAAGGGGAGGGCTGCGCCCCCTTTAGGGTTTCCCACCCCTAGGGGGGGCGGCAGCCCTAGATGGGATCCAAGGGTGGCGGCCAAGGGGGGGAAGAGGGGAAGGAACCCACTAGGTGGGCCTTAAGGCCCAACTGGACTAGGGTTTGCCCCCTCCCACTTATCCTTGCGCCTTGGGCCCCTTGTGGGGGGCGCACCAGCCCTCCTAGGGGCTGGTCCCCTCCCACACTTGGCCCACGCAGCCTTCTGGGGTTGGTGGCCCCACTTGGTGGACCCCCGGGACCCTCCCGGTGGTCCCGGTACGTTACCGATAAACCCCGAAACTCTTCCGGTGTCCAAAACAGGACTTCCCATATATAAATCTTTACCTCCGGACCATTCCGGAACTCCTCGTGACGTCCAGGATCTCATCCGGGACTCTGAACAACATTCGGTAACCACATACTAACTTCCTTTATAACCCTAGCGTCATCGAACCTTAAGTGTGTAGACCCTACGGGTTCGGGAGACATGCAGACATGACCGAGACGTTCTCCGGTCAATAACCAACAGCGGGATCTGGATACCCATGTTGGCTCCCACATGTTCCACGATGATCTCATCGGATGAACCACGATGTCAAGGACTTAATCAATCCCGTATACAATTCCCTTTGTCTATCGGTACGATACTTGCCCGAGATTCGATCGTCGGTATCCCGATACCTTGTTCAATCTCGTTACCGGCAAGTCTCTTTACTCGTTCTGTAACACATCATCCCGTGATCAACTCCTTGATCACATTGTGCACATTATGATGATGTCCTACCGAGTGGGCCCAGAGATACCTCTCCGTTTACACGGAGTGACAAATCCCAGTCTCGATTCGTGCCAACCCAACAGACACTTTCGGAGATACCTGTAATGTACCTTTATAGCCACCCAGTTACGTTGTGACATTTGGCACACCCAAAGCACTCCTACGGTATCCGGGAGTTGCACAATCTCATGGTCTAAGGAAATGATACTTGACATTAGCAAAGCTTTAGCATACGAACTACACGATCTAGTGCTATGCTTAGGATTGGGTCTTGTCCATCACATCATTCTCCTAATGATGTGATCCCGCTATCAACGACATCTAATGTCCATGGTTAGGAAACCGTAACCATCTATTGATCAACGAGCTAGTCAACTAGAGGCTTACTAGGGACATGGTGTTGTCTATGTATCCACACATGCATCTGAGTTTCCTATCAATACAATTATAGCATGGATAATAAACGATTATCATGAACAAGGAAATATAATAATAACTTATTTATTATTGCCTCTAGGGCATATTTCCAACAGTCTCCCACTTGCACTAGAGTCAATAATCTAGTTCACATCGCCATGTGATTAACACTCACAGGTCACATCGCCATGTGACTAACACCCAAGAGTTTACTAGAGTCAGTAGTCTAGTTCACATCACTATGTGATTAACACTCAATGAGTTCTAGGTTTGATCATGTTGCTTGTGAGAGAGGTTTTAGTCAACGGGTCTGAACCTTTCAGATCCGTGTGTGCTTTACAAATCTCTATGTCATCTCCTAGATGTAGCTACCACGTTTTATTTGGAGCTATTCCAAATAACTGTTCTACTTGGAGCTATTCTAAATTGTTGCTCCATTATACGTATCCGGTATCTCTACTCAGAGCTATCCGGATAGGTGTTAAGCTTGCATCGACGTAACCCTTTACGACGAACTCTTTACCACCTCCATAATCGAGAAAATTCCTTAGTCCACTAGTTACTAAGGACAACTTTGACCGCTGTCCTGTGATCCATTCTTGGATCACTCTTGTACCCCTTGACTGACTCATGGCAAGGCACACTCCAGGTGCGGTACACAGCATAGCATACTGTAGAGCCTATGTCTTAAGCATAGGGGACGACCTTCGTTCCTTTCTCTCTATTCTGCCGTGGTCGAGCTTTAAGTCTTAACTTCATACCTTACAACTCAGGCAAGAACTCCTTCTTTGACTGATCCATCTTGAACACCTTCAAGATCACGTCAGGGTATGTGCTCATTTGAAAGTACCATTAAGCGTTTTGATCTATCCTTATGGATCTTGATGCTCAATGTTCAAGTAGCTTAATCCGGGCTTTCCATTGAAAAACACTTTCCAAATAACCCTATATGCTTTCCAGAAATTCTATGTCACTTCTGATCAACAATATGTCGATAACATATACTTATCAGAAATTCTATAGTGCTCCCACTCACTTCTTTGGAAATACAAGTTTCTCATAAACTTTGTATACACCAAAATCTTTGATCATCTCATCAAAGCATACATTCCAACTCCGAGATGCTTACTCCAGTCCTTAGAAGGATTGCTGGAGCTTTGCATACTTATTAGCATATTCCAGGATTGACAAAACCTTCCGGTTGTATCACATACAACATTTCCTCATAATCGTCGAGGAAACAATGTTTTGACATCCTATCTGCAAGATTTCATAAATAGTGCAGTAACTGCTAATATAATTCCAACAGACTTTTAGCATCGCTACAGGTGAGAAAGTCTCATCGTAGTCAACTCCTTGAACTTGTCGAAAACATCTTAACGACAAGTCGAGCTTTCTTAATGGTGACATTTACCATCATTGTCCGTCTTCCTTTAAAATCCATCTATACTCAACAGCCTTACGACCATCAAGTAGTTCTTCCAAAGTCTACACTTTGTTTTCATATATGGATCCTCTCTCGGATTATATGGCCTCGAGCCATTTATCGGAATCCGGGCCCACCATCGCTTCTCCATAGCTCGTAGGTTCATTGTTGTCTCACAACATGACTTCCAAGACAGGATTACGTACCACTCAGAAGTAGCACGCATCCTTGTCATCCTACGAGGTTTGGGAGTGACTTGATCTGAAGTCTCGTGATCAATATCATAAGCTTCCACTTCAATTGGTGTAGGTGCCACAGGAACAACTTCCTGTGCCCTGCCACACACTAGTTGAAGAGACAGTTCAATAACCTCATCAAGTCTCCACCATCCTCCCACTCAATTCTTTCGAGAGAAACTTTTCCTCGAGAAAGGACCCGATTCTAGAAACAATCCCTTATTGCTTTCGGATCTGAGACAGGAGGTATACCCAACTGTTTTGGGTGTCCTATGAAGATGCATTTACCCGCTTTGGGTTCGAGCTTATCGGCCTGAAACTTTTTTCACATAAGCGTCGCAGCCCCAAACCTTTTAAGAAATGACAGCTTAGGTTTCTCTAAACCATAGTTCATACGGTGTCACCTCATCGGAATTACGTGGTGCCCTATTTAAAGTGAATGCGGTTGTCTCTAATGCCTAACCCATAAACTATTGTGGTAATTTGATAAGAGACATCATGGTATGCATCATATCCAATAGGGTGCAGTTATGATGTTCGGACACACCATCACACTATGGTGTTCCAGGCTGTATTGGTTGTGAAACAATTTCCACAATGTTTTAATTCTGTGCCAAACTCGTGATTCAGATATTCATCTCTATGATCATATCATAGATACTTTATCCTCTCGTCACGACGATCTTTAAACTTCACCCTGAAATCACTTGAACCTTTCAATAATTCAGACTCGTGATTCATCAAGTAAATATACTCAACAAAATCATCTGTGAAGTAAGAACATAACGATATCCACTACATGCCTCAGCACTCATTGGACTGCACACATCAAAATGTATTACTTCCAGCAAGTTGCTTTCTAGTTCCATTTTACTGAAACCGAGGCTTTAAGTCATCTTGCCCATGTGGTATGATTTGCATGTCTCAAGTGATTCAAAAATCAAGTGAGTTCAAACGGCCCATTTGCATGGAGTTTCTTCATGCATATATACCAATAGACATGGTTCGCATGTCTCAAACTTTCCAAAATGAGTGAGTCCAAAGATCCATCAACATGGAGCTTCTTCATGCGTTTTATACCGATATGACTTACGTGGCAGTGCCACAAGTAGGTGGTACCATTTCATATATCTTTTGGCATGAACATGTGTATCACTACGATCGAGATTCAATAAACAATTCATTTTAGGTGGAAGACCATTGAAGGTATTATTCAAATAAACAGAGTAACCATTATTCTCCTTAAATGAATAACCGTATTGCGATGGACATAATCCAATCATGTCTATGCTCAACGCAAACACCAATCTCGATGGTAGAGGGAGCGTGCGATGCTTGATCACATCAACATTGGAAACACTTCCAACACATATCATCAGCTCACCTTCAGCTAGTCTCCGTTTATTCCGTAGCTTTTATTTCGAGTTACTAACACTTAGCAACCGAACCGGTATCTAATACCCTGGTGCTACTAGGAGTACTAGTAAAGTACACATCAACACAATGTATATCCCATATACTTCTATCGACCTTGCCAGCCTTCTTATCTACCAAGTATCTAGGGTAATTCTGCTCCAGTGGCTATTCCTCTTATTACAGAAGCACTTAGTTTCGGGTTTGGGTTCAACCTTGGGTTTCTTCACTAGAGCAGCAGCTGATTTGCCGTTTCATGAAGTATCCCTTCTTGCCCTTGCCCTTCTTGAAACTAGTGGTTTCACTAACCATCAACAATTGATGCTCCTTCTTGATATCTACTTTTGCGGTGTCAAACATCTCGAATATCTCAAGGATCATCATATATGTCCCTGATATATCATAGTTCATCACGAAGCTCTAGCAGCTTGGTGGTAATGACTTCGGAGAAACATCACTATCTCATCTTGGAAGATCAACTCCCACTTGATTCAAATGATTGTTGTACTTAGACAATCTGAGCACAAGCTCAACAATTGAGCCTTTCTCCTTAGTTTGTAGGCTAAGAAAATCGTCGGAGGTCTTATACCTTTTGACGTGGGCACGAGCCTGAAATCCCAATTTCAGCCCTCAAAACATCTCATATGTTTCGCGACGTTTCAAAACGTCTTTGGTGCCTCTATTCTAAACCGTTTAACTGAACTATCACGTAGTTATCAAAATGTGTATGTCAGATGTTCGCAACATCCACAGACAACGTTCGAGTTTCAGCACATTGAGCGGTGCATTAAGGACATAAGCCTTCTAAGAAGCAATGAGGACAATCCTCAGTCTACGGACATCGTCCGCATAATTGCTACTATCAACTTTCAACTAATTTTCTCTAGGATCATATCTAAACAGTAGAACTATAGCGTGAGCTACGACATAATTTGCAAAATCCTTTTGACTATGTTCAGGATAATTAAGTTCATCTTATGAACTCCCACTTAGATAGACATCCCTCTAGTCATCTAAGTGATTACATGATCCGAGTCAACTAGGCCGTGTCCGATCATCACGTGAGACGGACTAGTCAACGTCGGTGAACATCTTTATGTTGATCGTATCTTCTATACGACTCATGCTCGACCTTTCGGTCTTCTGTGTTCCGAGGCCATGTCTGTACATGCTAGGCTCGTCAAGTTAACCCTAAGTGTTTTGCATGTGTAAAACTGTCTTACACCCGTTGTATGTGAACGTAAGGATCTATCACACCCGATCATCACGTGGTGCTTCGAAACGACGAACTGTAGCAACGGTGCACAGTTAGGGGAGAACACTTCTTGAAATTTTAATGAGGGATCATCTTATTTACTACCGTCGTTCTAAGCAAATAAGATGTATAAACATGATAAACATCACATGCAATCAAATAGTGACATGATATGGCCAATATCACTTTGCTCCTTTTGATCTCCATCTTCGGGGCTCCATGATCATCATCGTCACCGGCATGACACCATGATCTCCATCATCATGATCTCCATCATCGTGTCTTCATGAAGTTGCCTCGCCATCTATTACTTCTACTACTATGGCTAACGGTTAGCAATAAAGTAAAGTAATTACATGACGTTTAAGTTGACACGCAGGTCATAAATAAATAAAGACAACTCCTATGGCTCCTGCCGGTTGTCATACTCATCGACATGCAAGTCGTGATTCCTATTACAAGAACATGATCAATCTCATACATCACATATATCATTCATCACATCCTTTGGCCATATCACATCACATAGCATACCCTGCAAAAACAAGTTAGACGTCCTCTAATTGTTGTTTGCATGTTTTTACGTGGCTGCTATGGGTTTCTCGCAAGAACGTTTCTTACCTACGCAAAGACCACAACGTGATATGCCAATTGCTATTTACCCTTCATAAGGACCCTTTTCATCGAATCCGATCCGACTAAAGTGGGAGAGACAGACACCCGCTAGCCACCTTATGCAACTAGTGCATGTCAGTCGGTGGAACCAGTCTCACGTAAGAGTACGTGTAAGGTCGGTCCGGGCCGCTTCATCCCACGATGCCGCCGAATCAAGATAAGACTAGTAACGGCAAGCATATTGAACAAAATCAACGCCCACAACTACTTTGTGTTCTACTCGTGCATAGAATCTACGCAATAGACCTAGCTCATGATGCCACTGTTGGGGAACGTAGCAGAAATTCAAAATTTTCCTACGTATCACCAAGATCTATCTATGGAGAGACTAGCAACGAGTGGAAAGAGAGTTCATCTACATACCCTTGTAGATCGCTAAGCGGAAGCGTTCAAGTGAACGGGGTTGATGGAGTCGTACTCGTCGTGATTCAAATCACCGATGACCAAGTGCCGAACGGACGGCACCTCCGCGTTCAACACACGTACAGCCCGGTGACGTCTCCCACGCCTTGATCCAGCAAGGAGAGAGGGAGAGGTTGAGGAAGACTTCATCCAACAGCAGCACAACGGCGTGGTGATGATGGAGGAGCGTGGCAATCCTGCAGAGCTTCGCCAAGCACCACAGAAGAGGAGGGAGAGAGAGACGCAGGGCTGCACCAAGAGAGATCTGATCCGTGTGGTGGGCAGCCCCCAGGCCTCATATATATAGGGGAAGGGGAGGGCTGCGCCCCCTTTAGGGTTTCCCACCCCTAGGGGGGGCGGCAGCCCTAGATGGGATCCAAGGGTGGCGGCCAAGGGGGGGAAGAGGGGAAGGAACCCACTAGGTGGGCCTTAAGGCCCAACTGGACTAGGGTTTGCCCCCTCCCACTTATCCTTGCGCCTTGGGCCCCTTGTGGGGGGCGCACCAGCCCTCCTAGGGGCTGGTCCCCTCCCACACTTGGCCCACGCAGCCTTCTGGGGTTGGTGGCCCCACTTGGTGGACCCCCGGGACCCTCCCGGTGGTCCCGGTACGTTACCGATAAACCCCGAAACTCTTCCGGTGTCCAAAACAGGACTTCCCATATATAAATCTTTACCTCCGGACCATTCCGGAACTCCTCGTGACGTCCAGGATCTCATCTGGGACTCCGAACAACATTCGGTAACCACATACTAACTTCCTTTATAACCCTAGCGTCATCGAACCTTAAGTGTGTAGACCCTACGGGTTCGGGAGACATGCAGACATGACCGAGACGTTCTCCGGTCAATAACCAACAGCGGGATCTGGATACCCATGTTGGCTCCCACATGTTCCACGATGATCTCATCGGATGAACCACGATGTCAAGGACTTAATCAATCCCGTATACAATTCCCTTTGTCTATCGGTACGATACTTGCCCGAGATTCGATCGTCGGTATCCCGATACCTTGTTCAATCTCGTTACCGGCAAGTCTCTTTACTCGTTCTGTAACACATCATCCCGTGATCAACTCCTTGATCACATTGTGCACATTATGATGATGTCCTACCGAGTGGGCCCAGAGATACCTCTCCGTTTACACGGAGTGACAAATCCCAGTCTCGATTCGTGCCAACCCAACAGACACTTTCGGAGATACCTGTAATGTACCTTTATAGCCACCCAGTTACGTTGTGACATTTGGCACACCCAAAGCACTCCTACGGTATCCGGGAGTTGCACAATCTCATGGTCTAAGGAAATGATACTTGACATTAGCAAAGCTTTAGCATACGAACTACACGATCTAGTGCTATGCTTAGGATTGGGTCTTGTCCATCACATCATTCTCCTAATGATGTGATCCCGCTATCAACGACATCTAATGTCCATGGTTAGGAAACCGTAACCATCTATTGATCAACGAGCTAGTCAACTAGAGGCTTACTAGGGACATGGTGTTGTCTATGTATCCACACATGCATCTGAGTTTCCTATCAATACAATTATAGCATGGATAATAAACGATTATCATGAACAAGGAAATATAATAATAACTTATTTATTATTGCCTCTAGGGCATATTTCCAACATACGTATGTACAGAGAGGTCACATCGTACTGGAGCTGGACTGACTGGTGATTATATTGGCCGGGAACTCCCAACCTGATGCACCGGGGAGACCACCCCTGTTTGGACTGATTACAGACAGTAAATCTGCATTAGCGCAGGTTTTGCGTCATGCGTAGAGAGTATCTACTATGGGAAGAAGTTGGCACATGAGATCGCTGCGTATGCCAGAAGAGATGGTGATTCGTTAGGATCGCGGATGTGCCACATAGTTTATGTCCTTGGTTTAAAAATTAGAGTGTAACCCTCCCCTAGCCCATGGAGATGTCTTGACCATGCCGGTTGGTTTGTGTTAGCTTATTATTGCGCTTGCCACGGGATGATGCCTTGGCTATGCCGACGTGCGTCAGAGAGAAGCGAATCACTCACGTGACAATCCCATGGCGGTGGACGCATGCAGACAGCACCTACCTAAAGATCGATAAATTCAGGTGTAAACGGTGGCGATTCCACGAGATCCACTCGAAGAAACTAGATGGGATTATCTTCAAAATGGATTTCGAGAAGGCTTATGATAAAGTCAAATGGCCTTTTCTTCAGCAGGCAATGCGCATGAAAGGTTTTAGCAAAACTTGGAGGAACCAAGTGAATACTCAAATCCAGAAAGGTAGTGTCAGAGTTAAGGTGAATGATGACATTGGTCACTACTTCCAGACGCATAAGGGGTTGAGACAAGGGGATTCCATGTCGCCTCTTCTGTTCAATATTGTGGCAGATATGTTGGCCGTCATTATTGGCAGGGCCAAGCAGCATGGCCATGTAGAGGGTCTAGTTCCTCATCTCGTTGATGGAGGGGTGTCTATTCTACAATATACTGATGACACTATTCTGTTCATGGAACATGACATGGCTCAGGCACATCACATGAAACTTATTTTGTGTCTATTCAAACAATTGTCTGGCTTAAAAATTAACTTTCATAAGAGTGAGGTGTTCTGTTTTGGGAAGGCCAAAGACGAGGAACATACTTACAAACAACTGTTTGGATGCGAATTAGGTGCCTTACCGTTCAATTACTTGGGTATTCCGATTCATCACCGTAAGCTATCCAATAAAGAATGGAAATGTATTGAAGAACGAATTGAAAAAAAACTCAGCTGCTGGAAGGGCAAGATGATGTCATACGGAGGTCGGCTAGTTTTGATTAACTCAGTATTGACTAGCATGCCAATGTTTTTACTTTCGTTCTTCAAAATTCCGAAAGGGGTCCGAAAGCGACTTGATTTCTTTAGATCTCGTTTCTTTTGGCAATCTGATGAGGCCAAGAGGAAATACCGTCTCGCGTGATGGGATATCCTTTGTCGACCTAAAGACCAAGGAGGCCTCGGTATTGAGAACTTGGAAATTAAGAATAGATGTCTTATGAGCAAATAGCTGTACAGGTTAGAGACAGAGCCGGAGGGCATGTGGTCTCAAATCCTGCGCAATAAGTATTTGCACTCGAAAGCACTAGCCCAAGTTACTATCAGACCGACTGATTCGCCGTTCTAGAAGGGACTTATGAGAACGAAGGATATGTTCTTTTGTAGGGTCAAATTCTTGGTTGGCAATGGGATGTCAACAAGATTTTGGGAGGATACGTGGTTAGGAGAGACGCCTCTGGCCTTACAATATCCCACCCTTTATAATATTGTGCAACGTAAGGAGGATTACGTAGGTATCGTCCTCCAAACTATTCCCTTGAACATCCAGTTCAGACGTACGTTAGTGGGTGAGAGATGGACAGCCTGGATGCACTTGGTTCGGAGATTGATTGAAGTTCGACTCTCCGACATGCCGGACTCAACACAATGGAAGTTAACTAAAAATGGGATATTTACGGTGAAATCTTTTTATACGGATCTGATTAATTCTGGCCCTCTCTCACGGTCACTACATATATGGAAGGTTAAGGTTCCTTTGCGGATTAAATTTTTTATGTGGTTTGTCCACAAGCAAGTAATACTCACCAAGGACAACCTTCTTAAGAGGCGATGGGTTGGTAATTCGCGGTGTTGTTTTTGTGCTCAGGATGAGACAATACAACATTTATTCCTTGAATGCCCACTTGCCAAGTTACTTTGGAGAACGATTCATATAGCCTTTAATATCAATCCACCAGTAGATATTGCGTCTTTGTTTGGGACGTGGTTAGCTGGGGTTGAACAGATCACGGCGGCTCGTATTCGGATTGAAATATGTGCGTTATTATGGGCTATATGGAACTGCAGAAATGATATGATTTTTAACAGACAACACAACTTAACTTTTTTGCAGGTTATCTTCAGAGCTACAGCTTGGATCCGTACGTGGTCCTTACTCACTCCTGTGGACTCCAGAGAGCCTTTGGTTACTGGGTGCAACCAATGGGAGATGGTGGCTCGGGTTATATTCAACCGGTTCGGATGGCGCTCGCATAACAGGATAGGAGTCTAGAGAGCTTATCCTTATTATCACTGTTACGGTTGTTTTTGTCCACTTGTATTTTTCCGGGTTATGTACTTTGCTTTGCTCCGTTTGCGAGCTGTAAGACCTTTACGTTGATACTCTCTAGATTTTTAATAAGAGGGCCGCATGCATCATCATGATGCAGAGGCCGGGGTATACCTCCATTTCCAAAAAAAACCCGGTGGCGATTCAGAAGAAAAGAAGACGGTTGTACTATTAATCATGCCGGCCAACAACGATAACTTTTCAATCGTCAGAGCTAGGCTAGGATCCTTCTCTTCCCTTCCCTTTGTGGTATACATGCTAGGGAGTAGGGAGTGCAATCTCGATCGTGATTCGTAGCCAACCCGACCGGTGCCGTGCCACTGCACGGGCTGCCATGGGCTGCCTTTTGGCGGCCATAGGCGCGGCCATGATGGAGACGACGACGGCGGCCGGCGCTCGTGGAAAGACACCCTGCTTGGGCGGGGCCGCAGCGACCGTGGCAAGGACCCCAAGTAGGGGTCGGGTTCCCAGGAGCATCGCCACCGGAGCCGCACCCCCACCAGTCGTCAGTGCCCTACCGGAGGGAAGGGCAGGCAGGCGGCGACGCCCCGCAGCAAGAGCAAGATGGCGGTCCCCAGGGTCACTTCAGCGGCCCGGCTCCCCTTCCCAGACCCGGTGGCAAGTTTCTTCGAGGAAGACAGGGGCCAGGTCACGCCGGCTGCATCACTTGGGATGGCTGAGGAGATCGACTCTGCTGCTGCCGCGGCCCTGGTGGAGCCGCTCGACTTCCCCCTGGAGAAGACCCCAGTCGATGCCGTAGTGGCTTTGGTGGAAGAACATGGAGGCCCATCAACCATGGCTTGCCAGGCACAAGCTCCAGCGTCCTCTGTTGCGGTGCAGCTTGATGTGGTGACCCAGGAAGTGCAGCACCTGGCGATCGACGCCAGCGCCCCCTTTCTGCAATGCGCTCCCTCTTCACCAACATCCCTCCACCAGTCATTGCCAAGGCGCCGTCGCAGCAGCCATCTGCTCCTCCAAGATCGAGAGCTACCTCAGTGCCAACCCGCCAGAGTGCAAGGCAGGCCAGCAACGCCTCCCAGTTGCCTGTCGCCAACCGCGCAGCTCTCAGGATTGTGCGCGAGCTCGGTCTGCTCGACCCCAAGGACAAGTGGACTCCCAAGGCGGCGGCAGCGCTGGTCAAGAAATTCGAGGAACCCCTCACGGAGAAAGACATGGAGGGGCTCGCCAAACTCACCCGCCTTAACAAAGAAGCGCTCTGCATCGCTGCGGGGCTTCTTGGCCCTGAAGGAGCAGCCATGGCGGCCGAGGTGTCATCATGTATGCTATTTTTAGTCATTGTAGCCTCCAGGGGCGGCTGGCCTTAAGTCGGCTCGAGTTAGGATTGCTTCGTAGTGCTAGGATGGCGGTGGTGTTTCTCTGCCGGCGGGAGTTGGGGCCTATTGGTGGCCGCCGGCGAGCACTGATTGTAAGGTGGTGTATCTCAATATTAGTAGTCAAGATTTGCTCCTGGAGAAAAATCCTTGTGCCCCATGAGTAGTACGAACTGCAGTATTGTTTCTTGGAATGTTAGGGGTCTAAACATGCCTGCAAAGAGAGAATCGGTCTGCGAGATTGCAGCATCACATAGAACAGCCATCCTGTGTATGCAGGAGACCAAAATAGATATTTGGTCACGGCAGATGGTGTTAGATATAGGAGGCAACACACTTCAGGACTGCATTGTCCTTCCAGCGATTGGAACCTGCGGCGACGCAACAATCTTCTGGAATAGGAATATCATCTCAGTAGTTTCGCAGGCGATAGGTGAATTTAGCATCACGGTCCAGGTCACCGTGCTTAGCACAAATGAGCGCTTTTTTCCTTACCACTGTCTACGGCCCAACGGACGACGCTAGAAAGGAGGATTTTCTGCAAGAATTGGTTAGAAGTGCACCGCCCGGAGGATCCCCGTGGCTAATCAATGGTGATTTTAATGTCATCTACGAGGTTAGGGACAAAAGCAACCTAAACCTTAATAGAAGAATCATGGGTAGGTTTAGAAGGGCTATAGATTCAGCATATCTTAGAGAGATTAAGTGCAAAAATAGGCGTTTCACGTGGAGTAACAAGCGGGAGTCGCCGACGTTAGTTAGCATCGACAAATTCTTCGCCAACACGGCGTGGGAAGCCCTCTTCCCATCATACATGTTGATGGCTGCATCATCCTCCGACTCCGATCACTGCCCCCTGATGCTCGCTAGTGTGACAACTCCCCCAACTCGGGCAAGGTTCAGGTTCGAGGGATTCTGGCCCAAATTCCCCCACTTCAGAGAAACAGTGCAACGGGCTTGGCACCGCCCAGTAAACCAGACCTGTGCGTTTGCTAGAATCAAAACAAAGATGGAAAGAGTGGCAAACGACCTCAAGCTGTGGAGCAAGACCATCTTCAGCGATGCCAAAGTGTAGTTCCATATGGCAAATGAGCTTATCCTCAGATTTGATATTGCCATGGAGATGCGACAGCTGACGCCACAAGAGTTCAGATTCAGAAAACTGCTTAAGCAACGGGTGCTTGGACTTGCAGCGGTGGAGCGGGCACGAAGAAGACAGGCGTCACGGGTCACTTGGCTGCGGGCCGGCGACGCAAACACGTCCTTTTTCAACGCCAAGATCAATTCGCGAAAGAGGAAGAACTTCATCCACCATCTCCGCACTGACACAACCCTTGCAACGGAGCATGACGATAAGGCAGAGATTATACAAGATCATTTCCACTCCATCCTGGGCACAAAAGAGCAGCGGTCCTACACCTTGAACTGGCAAGAGCTGGGACTCCCAAGGGTGGCGGCGGCAGGGCTGGATAATCCCTTCACGGAGGAGGAAGTGTGGGCTGCCGTGCTTGCCTCCCCAAGCGAGAAGGCGCCGGGTCCTAATGGTTTTAATGGAGTTTTCTACCGCTCTTGCTGGGACATAATCAAGGGCGATGTTATGGCCATGTTCCAGCAGTTTCATAGCTTATCTGGAGCAAACTTTGAGCGCATAAACGATGCTCCAGTGGCGCTGCTGCCAAAGGAAGATGGGGCTGAAAGAGTTGGAGACTTCAGGCCGATTAGTCTGATTAACTCGATCCCTAAGCTTATTCCAAAGGTTTTATCCATGAGCCTATCAACGGTTATGGACGCACTCATTTCGCCAGCCCAAAGTGCTTTCATGAAATCAAGATGCCTGCAAGACAACTTACTTTATGTCCAAAATTGTGTTCGGTCCCTGCACCGCAAGAAGAAGGCTGCCCTCCTGATCAAGTTGGATATTGCTCGAGCCTTCGACTCCGTGTCCTGGGAATACATTCTGGAACTCCTCACAGGCTTGGGCTTCAGCGCCAGGTGGAGGGACTGGATTGCCCTCCTGCTTTCCTCCTCCTCTTCTGCTTTCATGCTAAATGGCATCCCGGGTGCCCAGATCAAACACAAGAAAGGCCTAAGGCAGGGCGATCCGTTGTCCCCTCTGCTGTTCATCTTGGCTATTGACCCCCTTCATCGTCTCATCTCCAAGGCGGCCGCTGATGGGATCATTGCACCATTGTCGGGCAGAGATGTAAAGCTCAGAGTCAGTCTATATGCAGATGATGGAATAATATTTGCAAACCCAGACAAGGAAGAAATTGACAAGCTGCTACAACTCCTCAAGCTGTCCGGTGACGCCTCTGGCCTGCACCTCAACCAAGCAAAATTCTCAATAAGCCCCATCAGATGCGATGATCTGGACCTGGATCTCATTCTGCAGAGTTTTGGAGGGCAAATCAGGCCTTTCCCAATAACATACGTTGGTCTTCCGATCAGGCTGGGACGACTACGACTTGTGCATCTGCAGTATGTACTTGATAGGATAAGAGCTAGGCTGGCCGGCTGGAAGGGCAAGTTAATATCAATTGCTGGAAGAAGGGTGTTACTCCGCTGTGTTCTCACGGCAATCCCCACATTTGCCCTGTCCGTGTTGCGAGCGCCGAAAAAATTCTTCAAGGAAGTTAACAAAGCAAGGCGGCGCTTCTTTGGGCACATGATGATGACCTCGCCGGAGGAAAATGCAAGGTCAACTGGACGATGGTTTGCTCGCTAACGGAAAAAGGGGGATTGGGAATCCACAACTTGAGCAAATTCTCCAGAGCCCTCCGGTTGCGCTGGCTATGGCTTGCCTGGCACCACCAAGAATGCCCGTGGGTAGGCACTGAGCTGCCATGCGATCAGCAAGACATGGCTCTGTTTGTTGCTGCCACAACGGTGACCCTCGGCGACGGGAAGACGGCCTCTTTTTGGAGCTCCACCTGGCTCACCTCGCCACCGTTGGCCGCCTTGTTCCCCGACCTGTTCAAAAGATTGAGAGGAAAACAGAAAACAGTGGCGGCTGCGCTGCATAATGACTCATGGATTCAGGATCTGCGACATCGAGGCTATGACGACATCGCTACAAGCTTCCTTCTCATGTGGCGAGTCATTGCGGGTGCAAACACGCTGTTGCAAGCAGGGACCCAAGACACCATCAGATGGATTTTCGACGCCTCCGGGAAATACTCAGCAGGCTCGGCATACAAGGTCCAATTCGCGGAGACACAACAGACGGACAACAAGGCTCTCCTATGGGAAGCTTGGGCCCCTGCCAAGGTGAAGTTCTTCCGTTGGCTGCTGCTCCAGGATAGGCTATGGTGCAACGACAGATTGCAGAGGAGGGGATGAGTAAATGGCTACTTCTGCCGGCTGTGCATGCGAAGCCTTGAATCATCAGTTCATCTACTCTGGGAGTGCCCACTGTCTCAGGAAATTTGGCGAAAGGTTGCCTCCCTCCCGGGGTGCACCAGTATCTTAGCCGCTCCAAACGGGCCTCCGGGATCGTCAAAGCAACGGTTCAGACGAGCCATGCGCGCAGCAGGAACGACAAACAGGAAAAGGGTGCAGTCTACAATGATGCTGGTGGCCTGGCATATTTGGCTGGAGAGGAATGCAAGAACCTTCAGAGATCACCAGCGTCAGAGTGCTGAAATCCTTGCAGCAATCAGGCAAGACATGGATTCCTGGAGGCTTGCCGGAGCCAAATGCCTGGAAACACCATTTGGTGACCCAGGCTGATCTCTGTTCAATTTTTAGGCCAATGGCGACCCCTCTAGTGGCGCTAACTCTGTAACCCCCACCATGATCACTTGATCATGAATTTTTTTCCGCATGCTCCCTGCTTAATCAATGAAAAGCCAGCAGTGCTGGATCTTTCAAAAAAAAAAGTCCAATGGCTGCTGGGTAGTGCATGCATCTTGTTTTGGTCCACACGTATCCCAATTTTGTTCTTCCTTGCACGTTCTTTTTAAATGGGAGGCCGCAAGGCTTCTCTGCTACTCCATGACATGAGATGGGATGAGATGAGACCATCATCATCATCGAGGCTCGGCGGATCTTGGCGTCATGGTGGCGGATCTCGGCGGCGTGGCGCTGTGGAGACTCGGCGTCTGATGCGCGGAGATGGACTCGTGCAGGAGGTGGAAGCTGTCTGGCGTCATGGTGGCGTTGATGGCAGATAGGCCTGACAATGTCGGTGCAGCAGTACAGCTCTGAAGATGGATTGGTGGCAGGTGGCTGCGGTGGCCTCATACCCGGCAGGGGTCCTGATTGGGAAGCACGCCGGACTGGTGGGTGCCCATACCAGGCAGGCGTCCTGGGTGGGACCTCAAGTCTTTAGATGTTTAGGTTTGGCTGCGTGGTCTGTTTGGTATTAAGCCCAGACTTTCAGCGCCCCTACATCAACTGGACAGGGATAGCAACAGTTGTTGCTTGTTTTGGTGGCTTTAGACTTATTGTTGTATGACTCTGTACGGTCTTGTGTCAATAATTAATAAAATGGCCGTATGCATCGCCCAGATGCAGAGGCCGGGGGTCGTCCTCCTTTTCTAAAAAAAAATCATCATCATCGAGGCAGATTAGAAAGCCATTCCTTTTCTCCGAGCTGATGCGTGTCATCATGTATGTATGTATGTATGTATGAGAGCATCTACAAGACTTGGCAAATCGAGCCCCTCAAACACCCATGTGTGTCACACCTTAAATTTACTCCTCTGCATCCGGATACCTCATATTTAAAACCATCAATTTATACAAAGCATGCAACGAGGAAATCCAACGTAGATCAACCTAAACTACCCTAATCCTCATCGGAGGATTTCTCCTGAAGAGCTTGCAATTTGTGGTTTCATGTCGGCAAAAATGTGACCAGCGGACCTCCCCTTCTCTCCTCTCCCGTGGTGCTCCCGCGCGCGCCCGGGGAGAAAACCCTAGCCCCCAGCCAAGCTCCCCCACCTCTCCCTCCCTCCCCTCGCCGCCACCGATGGCGCGTTGGTGGGCGAAGCCCCGCCAACGTCGGCGGCGGCGGGCCTCTCTTCTTCCCCCTCTTCGGTGGTGTGCGGCACGGATCGGGGCCGTCGGGGTGGCGCGGCGCTGAGCACGGGGTGGACGGCATGCAGATAGCACCTACCTAAAGATCGATGTGACAGTTGTACTACTAATCAGACTCCACTCAACCGGCAGGGGCGTCAAGTTTAACAGCATGAACTGACAATTGTTTAGACGGGTGTGAAAAAAATTCTTCGAATGGTAATTTTGGCAGTTCGTTTACCTGTTGAATTGTCTCCACGTCGTGGCAATGGCGACGGAGCCCTTGTTTAGTACTCTACTACTTTTATTAAGCTGTGCATGCTTGTACTACTCCAAGTACGTTTACCTTTCTAAATGGCAACGGAGACTATAGCTTCACGTCCGTTGGATTCCCCACATCGTTCATGTCATGTGTGGGCATCGACGTAATTAGTCCAAGCAAGTGTAGTTGAACCTGGGGTAGACAGTGGCGAAGCCACACTTGAGCTGGGTAGTCATTTGACTACACAACTTTTTGCAAAACCTACATACATCAAGTTGGAATCATGCCAAAAAATCTTATAAATGCCTGCATCTGACTACATAACATTCAATTGACTACACATGATTGGATTCCTGGCACCGCGGACAGCGCATAATGAGTGGCCGGCGTGTCGGAGAATCAATACGTATGACCAGTCCTATATATGCAGCACCACCGTCACCATGCATCAATATCAATTGGATTGTGAGGCGAGAGTGGCGTACCTGCGTCACCCCCGGTCCGCTGCTGTGGAGCGTGGAGGCACATGCACCTCGACCCGGGGTCGGTTGGGCAACGGTTGAGGAGCGGAGGGTGCGCACGCAGCGCAGACTACTCTACTCTTTTCCCAAGACACGATCGACGCGGTCGATCGTACACAAGCGTACATAGCTAGACTGTTTGAGCTCTTGGTTCCGATGGTGACACACGGAGCAGGCCGGGGGTGGCCGGTGATGGAAACGCTGCTTTTCTCTTCGGGTAATACGTACCTTTTTCGGTTGGATAGTTCCGTGTGAGCAGGAAGGCAGAGAGGCCGATGGCGACATTTTCTTTCTCTTGCGAATATTATTGGCGATCGGCATCTATCGAGGATGAATTCTCTTTCTCTAGTGGTGAAAGCCATGGTTTAGCCTTTTGCCATGGTGATTTAAGGAAATGGATATGATCCACGTATTTCTAGGTGTTACTTGTGATGACATATGCCCAAATTCTTAAGTTAATTTTTTGTTATAAAAGAGCTAAACTCTCAACTCTGGCGTGGCGCTAAAAGAAGATACTCCCTCCTTTTCTTTTTAGTCTGCACATATACAAAGTTTGATCAAAATCAAACTTTCTAAAGTTTGGCTAATTTTATATTAAAAAATATCTATATTCACAATATGGAATTGATATTACCAGATGCACCATGAAATGTATTTTCATACTATATAGTTTTAATATTGTAGATGTTCATATTTTTTTATATAAATTTGGTCAAACTTTATGTAGTTTGACTTTGCCAAAAAATTTATACGCGGACTAAAAAGAAACGGAGGGAGTACTTGTTACAAAAAATAAGTTCTTGCATTTTAGGTTCATGCGCTAGACTCTGAAGCTAAGTAAATATAAACGTGCTAAAGAAATAGTTATGTGATTCCGTTTTCAATGTTGCAGTCGTAATTCCTTTTTTAGAAGTGCCATATAGTTCTGTTATCGGTAGAACGGCCATGAGTTGAAGTCGTCGCAGAGGAAGTAGCTCCTGTCTCCGCTAGATGATTAGAGGGATGTCTATCTAAGTGGGAGTTCTTAAGTAATATGATTAATTGAATTTAAATTTATCATGAACTTAGTACCTGATAGTATTTTGCTGGTCTATGTTATTGTAGATAGATGGCTCGTGCTGTTGTTCTGTTGAATTTTAATGCGTTCCTTGAGAAAGCAAAGTTGAAAGATGATGGTAGCAATTACATGGACTAGGTCCGTAACTTGAGGATTATCCTCATTGCTGCATAGAAGAATTACATCCTGGAAGCACCGCTAGGTGCCAAACCTACTGCAGGAGCAACACCAGATGTTATGAACGTCTGGCAGAGCAAAGCTGATGACTACTCGATAGTTCAGTGTGTCATGCTTTACGTCTTAGAACCAGGACTTCAACGACGTTTTGAACGTCATGGAGCATATGTGATATTTCAGGATTTGAAGTTAATATTTCAAGCAACTGCCCGGATTGAGAGATATGAAGTCTCCAATAAGTTCTACAGCTGCAAGATGGAGGAGAATAGTTCTGTCAGTGAGCATATATTCAGAATGTCTGGGTATAACAATCACTTGATTCAACTGGGAGTTAATCTTTCGGATGATAGCGTCATTGACAGAATTTTTCAGTCACTGCCACCAAGCTACAAGAGTTTTGTGATGAACTATTACATGCAAGGGATGGATAAGACGACTCCCGAGCTCTTCACAATGCTAAAGGCTACGGAGGTAGAAATCAAAAAGGAGCATCAAGTTTTGGTGGTCAATAAGACCACCAGTTTCAAGAAAAAGGGCAAAGGGAAGAAGAAGGGGAACTTCAAGAAGAATAGCAAACAAGTTGTTGCTCAAGAGAAGAAACCCAAGTCTGGACCTAAGCCTGACACTGGGTGCTTCTACTGCAAGCAGACTGGTCACTGGAAGCGGAACTGCCCCAAGTAATTGGCGGATAAGAAGGATGGCAAGGTGAACAAAGGTATATGTGATATAAATGTTATTGATGTGTACCTTACCAGAACTCGTAGTAGTACCTGGGTATTTGATACTGGTTCTATTGCTAGTATTTGCAACTTGAAACAGAGACTACGGATTAAGCGAACATTTGCTAAGGACGAGGTGACGATGCGCGTGGGAAATGGTTCCAAAGTCGATGTGATCGCCGTCGGCACGCTACCTCTACATCTACCTTCGGAATTAGTTTTAGACCTAAATAATTGTTATTTGGTGCCAGCGTTGAGCATGGACATTATATCTGGATCTCGTTTGATGCGAGACGGTTATTCATTTAAATCTGAGAATAATGGTTGCTTTATTTATATGAGTAATATCTTTTATGGTCGTGCACCGTTGAAGAGTGGTCTATTTTTGATGAATCTCGATAATAGTGATACACATATTCATAATGTTGAAGCCAAAAGATGCAGACTTGATAATGATAGTGCAACTTATTTGTGGCATTGTCGTTTGGGTCATATTGGTGTAAAGCGCATGAAGAAACTCCATATTGATGGACTTTTGGAATCACTTGATTATGAATCACTTGGTACTTGCGAAGCATGCCTCATGGGCAAGATGACTAAAACACCGTTCTCCTCTCCCGGAACAATGGAGCGAGCAACTGATTTGTTGGAGATTATACATACTGATGTATGTGGTCCAGTGAATGTTGAGGCTCACGGCGGGTATCGTTATTTTCTCAACTTCACAGATGATTTAAGCAGATATGGGTACATCTACTTAATGAAACATAAGTCTGAAACATTTGAAAAGTTCAAAAAATTTCAGAGTGAAGTTGAAAATCATCGTAACAAGAAAATAAAGTTTCTACGATCTGATCGTGGAGGAGAATATTTGACTTATGAGTTTGGTCTACATTTGAAACAATACGGAATAGTTTCGCAACTCACGCCACCTGGAACACCACAGTGTAATGGTGTGTCTGAACGTCGTAATCGTACTTTATTAGATATGTTGCGATCTATGCTGTCCCTTACTGATTTACCGCTATTGTTTTGGGGATATGCTTCAGAGACGGCCGCATTCATGTTAAATAGGGTACTATCAAAATCCATTGAGACGACACCTTATGAACTATGGTTTGGCAAGAAACCAAAGTTGTCATTTCTTAAAGTTTGGGGCTGGGATGCTTATGTGAAAAAGCTTTAACCTGATAAGATCGAACACAAATCGGAGAAATGTGTCTTCATAGGATACGAAAAAAACTGTTGGGTACACCTTCTATCACAGATCCGAAGGCAAGACATTCGTTGCCAAGAATTGATCCTTTCTAGAGAAGGAGTTTCTCTCGAAAGAAGTGAGTGGGAGGAAAGTAGAACTTGATGAGGTAACAATACCTTCTCCCTTATTGGAAGGTAGTTCATCACAGAAACCGGTTCCTGTGACGTCTACACCAATTAGTGAGGAAGTTAATGATGATGATCATGAAACTTTAGATCAAGTTGTTACAGAACCTCATAGGTCAACCAGAGTAAGATCCACACCAGAGTGGTACGGTAATCCTGTTCTGGAGGTTATGTTACTAGACCATTACGAACCTACGAACTATGAAGAAGCGATGGTGAGCCCAGATTCCGCAAAATGGCTTGAGGCCATGAAATCTGAGATGGGATCCATGTATGAGAACAAAGTATGGACTTTGGTTGACTTGCCTGATGATCGGCAAGCCATTGAGAATAAATGGATCTTCAAGAAGAAGATTGACGCTGACGGTAATGTTACTGTCTATAAAGCTCGACTTGTTGCAAAAGGTTTTCGATAAGTTCAAGGGATTGACTACGATGAGACCTTCTCACCCGTAGCGATACTTAAGTCTGTCCGAATCATGTTAGCAATTGCCGCATTTTATGATTATGAAATTTGGCAAATGGATGTCAAACTGCATTCCTGAATGGATTTCTAGAAGAAGAGTTGTATATGATGCAACCGGAAGGTTTTGTCGATCCAAAGGGAGCTAACAAAGTGTGCAAGCTCTAGCGATTCATTTATGGACTAGTGCAAGCCTCTCGGAGTTGGAATAAACGTTTTGATAGTGTGATCAAAGCATATGGTTTTATACAAACTTTTGGAGAAGTCTGTATTTACAAGAAAGTGAGTGGGAGCTCTGTAGCATTTCTGATATTATATAGTGCATGACATATTGTTGATTGGAAACGATATAGAATTTATGAATAGCATAAAGGGATATTTGAATAAGAGTTTTTCAATGAAGGACCTCAGTGAAGGCGAGGCTCCTCGGGGCACGGGAAGAACCTGCCGAAGAGGTTGGCGATGAACCTGGCATACTTGCAGAGCGTGACGAGGATGGCGATTGCCGCCAGGACGCCTCCCACGATCCCCCAAACCTGCCCGTTGGACAGCTCTTTCTTGTGGCCGCCGCTTGTGGTCGTCGTCGGAGTGACGACCGTCGCGTTGGGGTTGCACGGCCCGGTGGTGCACGTCACATTGGGGCAGACGAGCGCGTGGAAGGAGCACACGCAGCATGTCTGCGTGGTGCCACCGCCACCGCCCGCCGCCGAGCCGTTGGGTTCTGCTCCCTTGACGGAGCCGACGCCGACGCCGATCCCTCCCGCCGACTGGCCACCGTCGTTGCTGTTGCTGTTGCTGTTGGTGTTGGTGATGACAGTGCATGCGTCTGATGCAGGGCAGGTAGGGATGGACGGACATGGCGTCTGTACGCACGCGCCACACGGCGGGCAGGGCTCCTCGCAGTTCTGCACCTGCGTCTGTGCGCCCGCGCCCATGAGCAAGGCGGCGACGGCGAGGAGGGCGGCAAGGCAGAGCGCCCCCATCGGCCAGAGGCGAGCGATCGATCTACTAGCAAGTGGGATTTTCTCAAGAAGAAGAAGAAGAATAGGGCACGGAGATGGAGAGCGGCGAGAAAAAGGAGACTATAGCATTGCTCTGCTCCGCTCTCTACTACCAGTAGTAGAGGAGTGCTTGCCTTGGTCGTCGACTCGCTCCCTCCCTCCCTCCCTGTCAGTATCAGGCCAGGGCAGAGAGCGACCCTTTTCTGCTGCTAATATTTACCGAAACAAATAGCCTAAGTGCTGCGAGTGTGAGACCGGCCGCGAACGAATTGTGTGTGCTAGCTCGTGACAGGGCGATATATAGATGCATGGATTCATGGATGGCCAGCCGGTCCCGGTCCGGTTGCTCCAACATATGGTTTTCATTTGCTTTTTTGACTGTTGGGGTCGGTCGGAGGTGCGGCGTCCGTGCTTTGGTTTTCATGCCAGTGCGTCCAACCCATTTGGTCATGTACGGCTGGGAAGGACGTACACAAGGAGCGGAGGGATGGACGACACCCGTTCAGAGCCGGTCCAAACAATTTTGGGGCCCGGGGCGATGTAAAATAAATATTATTTTGTACTAAAATTTTATACTATTTTAACCTAAAAGCACCATATTATAATTTTCATTAATATATTCTATTACTCGGTCACATAAGAATACTTTGAAATAATATATTCATTGTCAATCAATTCTAATGTATATCATCGAAATTTTTGTTTCTACAAAATTTAAATTGTATGATTTACTAAATATCTTTCTTGTTAAAAAATCCTTCATCCTAATTTCTAGTATTGCCTAAACTATATAGTGTATACACATGTATTCTCATATTTATGTGTTTGTTTATATATCTTTTAATAATACTAAATAACATGATAGATATTTCTAAGTCATAAATACGAAAAAAATATAATAGTGTTTTCTAATATAAATTAAGCAACCCCATTCATAAATCTTCTAGGATATAGCAGATGTGACTTGCAAGTTGGGTTCAGTAATAGAATCGCTAAAAACCAAACATTTTAATTGTACTTTCGCGTGTGATTTGATTATCTGACATGCTTATCTAGATTCACTTGGCTTGATTTCGTACAAATGAGGTTTCCTACCCATTTTTCAAATGAAAAATTGTGTATTGGTTTAAACATTTAAATGTTGTTACCAAAATTTCATTCAGATACTAATGCATTCATCGTAAAATGAGACTAACATATTTAAACTCAACTTTGCCAGTCACATTGTTTGCATCCAAATGGTATAAACTATTAGTATGTGTTGTGTATTTGTGCTCCTTCAAACTAAGGCTGCATTTTATGAATTTATTAATCTTTCATATGTAATGTATAATAGTATAGTGTTTATTAGTTTCATTTGTACCGCGGGGGTGGGGGGGGGGGGGGGGGGGGGGGGGGGGGGGGCGCTCCCCTCTTGGGGCCCAGGGTGGTCGCCCCTTTTTCCCAGCCTATGGGCCAGCCCTGAACCCGATGGCGAGTAAGATACGCTGCATGCAGCTTCCTTCTTGCTGTGCAGACACACAGAAAGAGGACCAGGAAGGACGAGGAACGACCAGGAATGGCCTTCTAATCTGCCTCAATCATGATGATGGTCTCATCTCATCCCATCTCATGTCATGGAGTAGCAGAGACCATTCAAAAAGAAGCTGCAAGGACAGAACAAAACTGGGATATGTGTGGACCAAAGCAAGAAATTTCGGGCTGGTTACGAATCACGATCGAGATTGCACTCCCTACTCCCTAGCATGCATACCACAAAGGGAAGGGATCCTAGTCCTAGCTAGCCTAGCTCTGATGATCGAAAAGCTATCCTTAGCATGCATGGCAACATCTTCGTCTTGGCCAACCCCCCCCTCCCTCAAACGGACCATTTCTTCCTCTCGCAAGCGCATCCATTATGTTCCACAGCAGCAGGCCGGGGTGACATACGTGACGTCGCTCTCTATCGCCTCACAAGTCACAATCCAATCCGTGATGAAGGTGCTGCATCTGCTGAAGCCATCCGTATAGTGTGTCGTACTGTGTGCTACTCCCTCCATTTCACAATGTAGTGCTTCATCTATCCTCGTGCTTCAACTTTGATCGTAAATTTAACTACCAAGACCGATTGTGGCGGGAGCAAAAGTTATATCAGTGAATTCGTATTCGAAAGAAGTTTTTAATTATGTAACTTTTTCTCCCGCTGCAGTCGGTCTCGTTTGTTAAATTTATGGTCAAAGTTCGACTTCGAAAAACGCGGGCGCACTATATTTTGGAATGGAGGGAGTATCTGCTAACCCAACCTGTAGGACTGGCCGCAGTATATATTAATTCCCCAACCAGTCATTACGAATCACCATCTCTTCTGGCATACATACGCAGCGATTTCATGTGCCAACTTCTCCCCACAGTAGATACTCTCTACGTATGATGCAAAACCTGCGCTAATGCAGATTTACTGTCTGTAATCAGTCCAAACAGGGGTGGTCTCCCCGGTGCATCAGGTTGGGAGTTCCCGTCCACTATAATCACCACACAGTCCAGCTCCAGTACGACGTGACCTCTGTACGTACATGTTCGACAAATGACTGCAGCAAACCCAGCATGGGAACAGAGCTGGTCCAAACAATTTTGGGGCCCGGGGCGATGTAAAAGAAATATTATTTTGTACTAAATTTTTATACTATTTTAACTTAAAAGCACCATATTATAATTTTCATTAATATATTCTATTACTCGGTCACATAAGAATACTTTGAAATAATATATTCATTGTCAATCAATTCTAATGTATATCATCGAAATTTTTGTTTCTACAAAATTTAAATTGTATGATTTACTAAATATCTTTCTTGTTAAAAAATCCTTCATCCTAATTTCTAGTATTGCCTAAACTATATAGTGTATACACATGTATTCTCATATTTATGTGTTTGTTTATATATCTTTTAATAATTCTAAATAACATGATAGATATTTCTAAGTCATAAATACGAAAAAAAATTATAATAGTGTTTTCTAATATAAATTAAGCAACCCCATTCATAAATCTTCTAGGATATAGCAGATGTGACTTGCAAGTTGGGTTCAGTAATAGAATCGCTCAAAACCAAACATTTTAATTGTACTTTCGCGTGTGATTTGATTATCTGACATGCTTATCTAGATTCACTTGGCTTGATTTCGTAAAAATGAGGTTTCCTACCCATTTTTCAAATGAAAAATTGTGTATTGGTTTAAACATTTAAATGTTGTTAACAAAATTTCATTAAGATACTAATGCATTCATCGTAAAGTGAGACTAACATATTTAAACTCAACTTTGCCAGTCACATTGTTTGCATCCGAATGGTATAAACTATTAGTATGTGTTGTGTATTTGTGCTCCTGCAAACTAAGGCTGCATTTTATGAATTTATTAATCTTTCATATGTAATGTATAATAGTATAGTGTTTATTAGTTTCATTTGTAGCGCGTGGGGGGGGGGGGGGGGCTCCCCTCTTGGGGCCAGGGCGGTCGCCCCTTTTTCCCAGCCTATGGGCCAGCCCTGCATGGGAAGCACGGGCGGCACGGCTACGCGCTCAAGGTGGAGGGAGGAGCAGATCTCGCCGATGAGCTCGCCCGAGTAAAAAGGTACCCCTCGTTTTCTTGTGGCAGTCATCGGCAAACATGTTGCATTGCAGGCTACAATGTAATGCTCACAAGCTGGTGAATTTCACAACCACAAGACCAGCAGGACTTGTCTGAATCCAAAAATGAACTTTAAAGCTTGAATGTCAAATTGTTTTATAGTGATAGTTTCTAAATTCCGGACCTCTATGTTTTTATTGGAAGCCCAAGTTTCAGAAGCTTGGTACTGGATTTGTCTTTGGAATTTCAGAAAGTTGGTCCAATTTTTCAGGATTCTTATTCAAATTTCCTTCAAGTTTTTGCAACTAGCCTGCTGTTGCAATCTCTCTCGTCACAACAATGACTCTGTTGCAGGATTTGGATCCTTGAGAGAAATCGCTCCTCGTGCTCCTCTCGAGCTCCCGTCAAGTTCGTCGCCTCCCTGCACTGCTCCGGCAACCCCAAGCTCCCGTCGAGTCGTTGTCTTCTCGTGCTGCTCCAACTACCGCCAACGACTGCCGCCATCGGCGCTCGCCGCCGACTAGCACGCCGACGAGCTTCTCTGGTGATCTGCAGCTGGTGCAAGGCGTGCAAGCAGAGAGACCGAGTTCCCCCGTCGAGTTGTTGTCTCCTCGTGCTGCTCCGACCACCGCCACCGGCGCTTGGCGCCGACGAGCTTCTCTGGCGAGCTACACGCAACCACCACTAGAATGCTCTTTGCAACATGACCCATGTTGGATTCGGCGCAATTTTGGTAGCTCATAGTTTGCTCAATTTTGTGCGTAGGATGTATGCAAGTTTGGGTATTGGGAAGAAGAACACATCGATCTATTGATAGCACAAAAATTGATAGATGTTACTTGTTGCTAGAATAGAGGCTAGAGATGAAGTTATTAGATGCGAAGTACCGTCTACTGCTTTAGAATGGAAGAAAAAGGAAGTGTGCAAGCACGAGAAGACGCACATCAACAATGAAGACATAAAAAAGATATTAACCCAACTAGTGGGAGCAGTCATTGAAATTCGATATCTTCTAAAATGTCTAATTGTGGTTCTTGTTCTCTTTGATCTTGCTTTCGTGGCAAAGAATTGGTGAATTCTATACTCCAATGTATCAAAATGTCGTTGAATGAAATAAAGAAGCACAGAAATGTGTTTTGCCAATAAATGAAATGCAAATAAATAATAATAATTTTATTACGTTATATATAGGAGATCGGCGAGGTCCGGCAAAATCGTAGTGGAGTAAATACTCCACTAAGGTTTTACTCCGCCAGATACTCCGCCATTGTTAGGGGATTTGTCAGAAATGCCCTAAGTGGGGCAGGGGCGGGCCCAGGATTTAAAGGGAGTGTATTCAAAAATTTAATGGTTATTTTAATCCTATAAATTCTTCTTTCTGGCGTATATAATTGATTATAGCACCATTTTTTTGGCACCATGTAACATAATGTAATAGAATCGTAAAATTGGTCATACTTAGAAACCGTTCAACAGATAGAAAGACTAATAAGTCAACATATCAAACTGACAACATCTTAACATATAGGAGTACAAAAACGTAGGAAATAGAAAATGATTAGAAAAAACTTACAAACTATAGGAGAACTATTTTTTATAAATAATGTTTGTTAATAATTCCCCAATTTTTAAACATTCCCAAATTGTAATTCATGTGGAAAATTACGAATCATCGTGTCTAAACAATTCTAAATTACGAATTGTTTAGACACGATGATTCGTAATTTTCCACATGAATTACAATTCGGGAATGTTTAAAAATTGGGGAATCATTACAACAAACATTATTTATAAAAAATAGTTCTCCTATAGTTTGTATGTTTTTTCTAATCATTTTCTATTTCCTACCTTTTTGTACTCCTATATGGTAAGATGTTGTCAGTTTGATATGTTGACTTATTAGTCTTTCTATCTGTTGAACGGTTTCTAAGTATGACCAATTTTACGATTCTATTACATTGTGTTACATGGTGCCAAAAAAATGGTGCTATAATCAATTATATACGCCAAAAAGAAGAATTTATAGGATTAAAATAACCATTAAATTTTTGAATACACTCCCTTTAAATCCTGGGCCCGCCCCTGCCCCACTTAGGGCATTTCTGACAAATCCCCTAACAATGGCGGAGTATCTGGCGGAGTAAAACCTTAGTGGAGTATTTACTCCACTACGATTTTGCCGGACCTCGCCGATCTCCTATATATAACGTAATAAAATTATTATTATTTATTTGCATTTCATTTATTGGCAAAACACATTTCTGTGCTTCTTTATTTCATTCAACGACATTTTGATACATTGGAGTACAGAATTCACCAATTCTTTGCCACGAAAGCAAGATCAAAGAGAACAAGAACCACAATTAGACATTTTAGAAGATATCGAATTTCAATGACTGCTCCCACTAGTTGGGTTAATATCTTTTTTATGTCTTCATTGTTGATCTGCGTCTTCTCGTGCTTGCACACTTCCTTTTTCTTCCATTCTAAAGCTGTAGACGGTACTTCGCATCTAATAACTTCATCTCTAGCCTCTATTCTAGCAACAAGTAACATCTATCAATTTTTGTGCTATCAATAGATCGATGTGTTCTTCTTCCCAATACCCAAACTTGCATAAATCCTACGCACAAAATTGAGCAAACTATGAGCTACCAAAATTGCGCCGAATCCAACATGGGTCATGTTGCAAAGAGCATTCTAGTGGTGGTTGTGTGTAGCTCGCCAGAGAAGCTCGTCGGCGCCAAGCGCCGGTGGCGGTGGTCGGAGCAGCACGAGGAGACAACAACTCGACGGGGGAACTCGGTCTCTCTGCTTGCACGCCTTGCACCAGCTGCAGATCACCAGAGAAGCTCGTCGGCGTGCTAGTCGACGGCGAGCGCCGATGGCGGCAGTCGTTGGCGGTAGTTGGAGCAGCACGAGAAGACAACGACTCGACGGGAGCTTGGGGTTGCCGGAGCAGTGCAGGGAGGCGACGAACTTGACGGGAGCTCGAGAGGAGCACGAGGAGCGATTTCTCTCAAGGATCCAAATCCTGCAACAGAGTCGTTGTTGTGACGAGAGAGATTGCAACAACTGGCTAGTTGCAAAAACTTGAAGGAAATTTGAATAAGAATCCTGAAAAATTGGACCAACTTTCTGAAATTCCAAAAACAAATCCTTCTGAAACTTGGGCTTCCAATAAAAAACATAGAGGTCCGGAATTTAGAAACTATCACTATAAAACAATTTGACATTCAAGCTTTAAAGTTCATTTTTGGATTCAGACAAGTCCTGCTGGTCTTGTGGTTGTGAAATTCACCAGCTTGTGAGCATTACATTGTAGCCTGCAATGCAACATGTTTGCCGATGACTGCCACAAGAAAACGAGGGGTACCTTTTTACTCGGGCGAGCTCATCGGCGAGATCTGCTCCTCCCTCCACCTTGAGCGCGTAGCCGGGCCGCCCGTGCTTCCCATGCTGGGTCTACTGCAGTCATTTGTCGAACCTGTACGTACAGAGGTCACATCGTACTGAGCTGGACTGTGTGGTGATTATATTGGACGGGAACTCCCAACCTGATGCACCGGGGAGACCACCCCTGTTTGGACTGATTACAGACAGTAAATCTGCATTAGCGCAGGTTTTGCGTCATACGTAAAGAGTATCTACTGTGGGGAGAAGTTGGCACATGAAATCGCTGCGTATGTATGCCAGAAGAGATGGTGATTCGTAATGACTGGCTGGGGAATTAATATATACTACGGCCAGTCCTACGGGTTGGGTTAGCAGATACTCCCTCCATTCCAAAATATAGTGTGACCGCGTTTCCCGAGGTCGAACTTTGACCATAAATTTAACAAACGAGACCGACTGCGGCGGGAGGAAAAGTTACATAATTAAAAACTTCTTTCGAATATGAATTCACTGATATAACTTTTGCTCCCGCCGCAATCGGTCTTGGTAGTTAAATTTACGATCAAAATTGAAGCATGAGGATAGATGAAGCACTACATTGTGGAATGGAAGGAGTAACACACAGTACGACACATTATACGGATGGCTTCAGCAGATGCAGCACCTTCATCACAGATTGGATTGTGACTTGTGAGGCGATAGAGAGCGACGTCACGTATGTCACCCCGGCCCGCTGCTGTGGAACATAATGGATGCGCTCGCGAGAGGAAGAAATGGTCCGTTTGAGGGAGGGAGGGGTTGGCCAAGAGGAAGATGCTGCCATGCATGCTAAGGATAGCTTTTCGATCATCAGAGCTAGGCTAGCTAGGACTAGGATCCCTTCCCTTTGTGGTATGCATGCTAGGGAGTAGGGAGTGCAATCTCGATCGTGATTCGTAACCAGCCCGAAATTTCTTGTTTTGGTCCACACATATCCCAGTTTTGTTCTGTCCTTGCAGCTTCTTTTTGAATGGTCTCTGCTACTCCATGACATGAGATGGGATGAGATGAGACCATCATCATGATTGAGGCAGATTAGAAGGCCAATCCTGGTCGTTCCTCGTCCTTCCTGGTCCTCTTTCTGTGTGTCTGCACAGCAAGAAGGAAGCTGCATGCAGCGTATCTTACTCGCCACCGGGTGCAGGGCTGGCCCATAGGCTGGGAAAAAGGGGCGACCGCCCTGGGCCCCAAGAGGGGAGCCCCCCCCCCCCCCCCCCCCCGCGCGCTACAAATGAAACTAATAAACACTATACTATTATACATTACATATGAAAGATTAATAAATTCATAAAATGCAGCCTTAGTTTGCAGGAGCACAAATACACAACACATACTAATAGTTTATACCATTCGGATGCAAACAATGTGACTGGCAAAGTTGAGTTTAAATATGTTAGTCTCACTTTACGATGAATGCATTAGTATCTTAATGAAATTTTGATAACAACATTTAAATGTTTAAACCAATACACAATTTTTCATTTGAAAAATGGGTAGGAAACCTCATTTGTATGAAATCAAGCCAAGTGAATCTAGATAAGCATGTCAGATAATCAAATCACACGCGAAAGTACAATTAAAATGTTTGGTTTTGAGCGATTCTATTACTGAACCCAACTTGCAAGTCACATCTGCTATATCCTAGAAGATTTATGAATGGGGTTGCTTAATTTATATTAGAAAACACTATTATATTTTTTTCGTATTTATGACTTAGAAATATCTATCATGTTATTTAGAATTATTAAAAGATATATAAACAAACACATAAATATGAGAATACATGTGTATACACTATATAGTTTAGGCAATACTAGAAATTAGGATGAAGGATTTTTTAACAAGAAAGATATTTAGTAAATCATACAATTTAAATTTTGTAGAAACAAAAATTTCGATGATATACATTAGAATTGATTGACAATGAATATATTATTTCAAAGTATTCTTATGTGACCGAGTAATAGAATATATTAATGAAAATTATAATATGGTGCTTTTAAGTTAAAATAGTATAAAAATTTAGTACAAAATAATATTTCTTTTACATCGCCCCGGGCCCCAAAATTGTTTGGACCAGCTCTGACCGTGTGTCGTCCATCCCTCCGCTCCTTGTGTACGTCCTTCCCAGCCGTACATGACCAAATGGGTTGGACGCACTGGCATGAAAACCAAAGCACGGACGCCGCACCTCCGACCAACCCCAACAATCAAAAAAGCAAATGAAAACCATATGTTGGAGCAACCGGACCGGGACCAGCTGGCCATCCATGAATCCATGCGTCTATATATCGCCCTGTCACGAGCTAGCCCACACAATTCGTTCGCGGCCGGTCTCACACTCGCAACACTTAGGCTATTTGTTTCGGTAAATATTAGCAGCAGAAAAGGGTCGCTCTCTGCCCTGGCCTGATAATGACAGGGAGGGAGGGAGGGAGTGAGTCGACGACCAAGGCAAGCAGTCCTCTACTACTGATAGTAGAGAGCGGAGCGGAGCAATGCTATAGTCTCCTTTTTCTCGCCGCTCTCCATCTCCGTGCCCTATTCTTCTTCTTCTTGAGACAATCCCACTTGCCAGTAGATCGATCGGTCGCCTCTGGCCGATGGGGGCGCTCTGCCTTGCCGCCCTCCTCGCCGTCGCCGCCTTGCTCATGGGCACGGGCGCGCAGGCGCAGGTGCAGAAATGCGAGGAGTCCTGCCCGCCGTGTGGCGCGTGCGTATAGATGCCATGTCCGTCCATCCCTACCTTCCCTGCATCGGCCGCATGCGCCGTCATCACCAACACCAACAGCAACGACGGTGGCCAGTCGGTGGGAGGGATCGGCGTCAGCTCCGTCAAGGGAGCAGACCCCAACGGCTCGGCGGCGGGCGGTGGCGGTGGCACCACGCAGACATGCTGCGTGTGCTCCTTCCACGCGCTCGTCTTCCCCAATGTGATGTGCACCACCGGGTCGTGCAACCACAACGCGACGGTCGTCACTCCGACGATGACCACTGGCGGCGGCCACAAGAAAGAGCTGTCCGACGGGCAGGTTTGGGGGATCATGGGAGGCGTCCTGGCGGCAATCGCCATCCTCGTCACGCTCTGCAAGTACGCCAGGTTCATCGCCAACCTCTTCGACAGGTTCTTCCCGTGCCCCGAGGAGCCTCGCCTTCACCGCCGAGCTTCACCGAGGTCCTTCATTGAAAAACTCTTATTCAAATATCCCTTTATGCTATTCATAAATTTTATATCGTTTCCAATCAACAATATGTCATCCAATATATAATATCAGAAATGCTATAGAGCTCCCATTCACTTTCTTATAAATACAGACTTCTCCAAAAGTCTGTATAAAACCATATGCTTTGATCACACTATCAAAACGTTTATCTGAACTTCGAGAGGCTTGCACTAGTCCATAAATGGATTGCTGGAGCTTGCACACTTTGTTAGCTCCCTTTGGATCGACAAAACCTTCCGGTTGCATCATATACAACTCTTCTTCTAGAAATCCATTCAGGAATGCAGTTTGTCATCCATTTGCCAAATTTCATAATCATAAAATGCGGCAATTGCTAACATGATTCGGACAGGCTTAAGCATCTCTACGGGTTAGAAGGTCTCATCGTAGTCAATCCCTTGAACTTGTCGAAAACCTTTTGCAACAAGTCGAGCTTTATAGACAGTAACATTACCGTCAGCGTCAATCTTCTTCTTGAAGATCCATTTATTCTCAATGGCTTGCCGATCATCGGGCAAGTCAACCAGAGTCCATACTTTGTTCTCATACATGGATCCCATCTCAGATTTCACGGCCTCAAGCCATTTTGCGGAATCTGGGCTCACCATCGCTTCTTCATAGTTCGTAGGTTCGTCATGGTCTAGTAACATAACCTCCAGAACAGGATTACCGTACCACTCTGGTGTGGATCTTACTCTGGTTGACCTACGAGGTTCAGTAACAACTTGATCTGAAGTTTCATAATCATCATCATTAACTTCCTCACTAATTGGTGTAGACGTCACAGGAACCGGTTTCTGTGATGAACTACCTTCTAATAAGGGACCCATTCTTGGCAACAAATGTCTTGCCTTCGGATCTGTGATAGAAGGTGTACCCAACAGTTTTTTTGGTATCCTATGAAGACACATTTCTCCGATTTGGGTTCGATCTTATCAGGTTAAAGCTTTTTCACATAAGCATCCTAGCCCCAAACTTTTAGAAATGACAACTTTGGTTTCTTGCCAAACCATAGTTCATAAGGTGTCGTCTCAACGGATTTTGATGGTGCCCTATTTAACATGAATGTGGCCGTCTCTAAAGCATATCCCCAAAACAATAGCGGTAAATCAGTAAGAGACATCATAGATCGCACCATATCTAATAAAGTACGATTACAACATTCGGACACACCATTGCACTGTGGTGTTCCAGGTGGCGTGAGTTGCGAAACTATTCCGCATTGTTTCAAATGTAGACCAAACTGGTAACTCAAATATTCTCCTCCACGATCAGATCGTAGAAACTTTATTTTCGTGTTACGATGATTTTCAACTTCACTCTGAATTTTTTTGAACTTTTCAAATGTTTCAGACTTATGTTTCATTAAGTAGATGTACCCATATCTGCTTAAATCATCTGTGAAGGTGAGAAAATAACGAAACCCGCCGCGAGCCTCAACATTCACTGGACGACATACATCAGTATGTATAATCTCCAACAAATCAGTTGCTCGCTCCATTGTTCCGGGAGAGGAGAACGGCGTTTTAGTCATCTTGCCCATGAGGCATGATTCGCAAGTATCAAGTGATTCATAATCAAGTGATTCCAAAAGTCCATCAGTATGGAGTTTCTTCACGCGCTTTACACCAATATGACCCAAACGACAGTGCCACAAATAAGTTGCACTATCATTATCAACTCTGCATCTTTTGGCTTCAACATTATGAATATGTGTATCACTACTATCGAGATTCATCAAAAATAGACCACTCTTCAAGGGTGCATGACCATAAAAGATATTACTCATATAAATAGAACAACCATTATTCTTAGATTTAAATGAATAACCGTCTCGCATCAAATGAGATCCAGATATAATGTTCATGCTCAACGCAGGCACCAAATAACAATTATTTAGGTCTAAAACTAATCCCGAAGGTAGATGTAGAGGTAGCGTGCCAACGGCGATCACATCGACTTTGGAACCATTTCCCACGCGCATCGTCACCTCGTCCTTAGCCAATGTTCGCTTAATCCATAGTCTCTGTTTCAAGTTGCAAATATTAGCAATAGAACCGGTATCAAATGAAGGAAATATGCCCTAGAGGCAATAATAATGTTATTATTTTATTTCCTTATATCATGATAAATGTTTATTATTCATGCTAGAATTGTATTATCCGGAAACATAATACTTGTGTGAATACATAGACAAACCAAACGTCACTAGTGTACCTCTACTTGACTAGCTCGTTAATCAAAGATGGTTATGTTTCCCATCCATAGACATGTGTTGTCATTTGATTATTGGGATCACATCGTTACGAGAATGATGTGATTGACATGACCCATTCCATTAGCTTAGCACCCGATCGTTTAGTATGTTGCTATTGCTTTCTTCATGACTTATACATGTTCCTATGACAATGAGATTATGCAACTCCCGTTTATCGGAGGAACACTTTGTGTGCTACCAAACGTCACAACGTAACTTGGTGATTATAAAGGAGCTCTACAGGTGTCTCCAAAGGTATATGTTGGGTTGGCGTATTTCGAGATTAGGGTTTGTCACTCCGATTGTCGTAGAGGTATCTCTGGGCCCTGTCGGTAATGCACATCACATAAGCCTTGCAAGCATTACAACTAATGAGTTAGTTGCAAGATGATGTATTACGAAACGAGTAAAGAGACTTGCCGATAACGATATTGAACTAGGTATTGAGATACCGACGATCGAATCTCGGGCAAGTAACATACCGATGACAAAGGGAACAACGTATGTTGTTATGCAGTCTGACCGATAAAGATCTTCGTAGAATATGTGGGAGTCAATATGAGCATCCAGGTTCCGCAATTGGTTATTGACCGGAGACGTGTCTCGGTCATGTCTACATTGTTCTCGAACCCGTAGGGTCCGCATGCTTAAGGTTTTGATGACAGTTATAGTATGAGTTTGTGCATTTTGATGTACCGAAGTTTGTTCAGAGTACCGGATGTGATCACGGACATGACGAGGAGTCTCGAAATGGTCGAGACATAAAGATTGATATATTGGAAGCCTATATTTGGATATCGGAAGTGTTCCGGGTGAAATCGGGATTTTACCGGAGTACTGGGAGGTTACCGGAACCCCTCGGGAGGTATATCGGCCTTAGTGGGCTTTAGTGGAAGAGAGGAGAGGTGGCCAGGGCTGGGCCGCGCGCCCCTCCCCCTAGTCTGAATAGGACAAGGAGAGGGGGGCGGCGCCCCCCCTTCCTTCTCTCTCCCCTTTCCCCCTTCTCGAATCCTATTCCAACTAGGAAAGGGGGGGGGGAATCCTACTCCCGGTGGGAGTAGGACTCCTCCTGGCCGGCCACACCCCCCCTTGAACCTTTATATACGGAGGCAGAGGGCACCCCATAGACACAAGTTGATCCACATGATGATATCCTTAGCCGTGTGCGGTGCCCCCTTCCACCATAATCCTCGATAATATTGTAGCGGTGCTTAGGCGAAGCCCTGCGACGGTAGTACATCAAGATCGTCACCACGCCGTCATGCTGACGGAACTCTTCCCCGACACTTTGCTGGATCGGAGTCCGGGGATCGTCATCGAGCTGAACGTGTGCTAGAACTTGGAGGTGCCGTAGTTTCGGTGCTTGATCGGTCGGGCCGTGAAGACGTACGACTACATCAACCGCGTTGTGCTAACGCTTCCGCTGTCGGTCTACAAGGGTACGTAGATCACACTCTCCCCTCTCGTTGCTATGCATCACCATGATCTTGCGTGTGCGTAGGGAAATTTTTGAAATTACTACGTTCCCCAACATCAAATACCCAGGTGCTACTACAAGCTCTGGTAAGGTACACATCAATAACATGTATATCACATATACCTTTGTTCACCTTCCATCCTTCTTATCCGCCAATTACTTGGGGCAGTTCCACTTCCAGTGACCAGTCTACTTGCAGTAGAAGCACTCAGTCTCAGGCTTAGGTCCAGACTTGGGTTTCTTCTCTTGAGCAGCAACTTGTTTGCTATTCTTCTTGAAGTTCCCCTTCTTCTTCCCTTTGCCCTTTTTCTTGAAACTGGTGGTCTTATTGACCACCAACACTTGATGCTCCTTTTTCATTTCTACCTCCGTAGCCTTTAGCATTACGAAGAGCTCGGGAATCGTCTTATCCATCCCTTGTATGTAATAGTTCATCACAAAGCTCTTGTAGCTTGGTGGCAGTGGTTGAAGAATTCTGTCAATGACGCTATCATCCGGAAGATTAACTCCCAGTTGAATCAAGTGATTGTTATACCCAGACATTCTGAGTATATGCTCACTGACAGAACTATTCTCCTCCATCTTGCAGCTGTAGAACTTATTAGAGACTTCATATCTCTCAATCCAGGCATTTGCTTGAAATATTAACTTCAAATCCTGAAACATCTCATATGCTCCATGACGTTCAAAACATCGTTGATGTCCCGGTTCTAAGTCGTAAAGCATGGCACACTGAACTATCGAGTAGTCATCAGCTTTGCTCTGCCAGACGTTCATAACATCTGGTGTTGCTCCTGCAGTAGGTTTGGCACCTAGCGGTGCTTCCAGGACGTAATTCTTCTGTGGAGCAATGAGGATAATCCCCAAGTTACGGACCTAGTCCGTGTAATTGCTACCATCATCTTTCAACTTTGCTTTCTCAAGGAACGCATTAAAATTCAACGGAACAACAGCACGCCATCTATCTACAACAAAATAGACAAGCAAAATACTATCAGGTACTAAGTTCATGATAAATTTAAGTTCAATTAATCATATTACTTAAGAACTCCCACTTAGATAGACATCCCTCTAATCATCTAAGTGATCACGTGATCCAAATCAACTAAACCATAACCGATCATCACGTGAGATGGAGTAGTTTTCAGTGGTGAACATCACTATGTTGATCATATCTACTATATGATTCACGCTCCACCTTTCGGTCTCAGTGTGTCCGAGGCCATATCTGCATATGCTAGGCTCGTCAAGTTTAACCTGAGTATTCTGCGTGTGCAAAACTGGCTTGCACCCGTTGTAGATGGACGTAGACCTTATCACACCCGATCATTGATACGTCTCCAACGTATCTATAATTTATGAAGTATTCATGCTATCATACTATCCTTCTAGGATGTTTTATATGCATTTATATGATATTTTATATCATTTTTGGGACTAACCTATTAACCTAGAGCCCAGTGCTAGTTTCTGCTTTATCCTTGTTTTAGAGTATCGCCGAAAAGGAAAACTAAACGGAGTCCCATTGACGTGCCACTTGACGGAGATCATTTTTGGACCCTTAAGAAGCCCACGAAGTACCAGAAGCAGGCCAGAAGAGTCCCGGGCTGCCCACGAGGGTCGGGGGCGCGCCCACTCCCCCTTCCTCGTGGACAGCCTGGAGACCCCCCCTGACGTGAAATCAACGCGAAACTCTTCTATATATACCCAAACTTCCAGAAAGAAACCTAGATCGGAAGTTCCGCCGCCGCAAGCCTCTGTAACCACGAGAAATCTATCTAGGCCCTCTCTGGCACCCTGTCGAAGGGGGCCATCATCACCGGTGGCCATGGAGGAGTATCCCGGAGGGGCCATCATCACCATGAAGGCCAAGGACCAGAGGGTGGAGGCTATGGAGGAGGAAGCACAAGGGGGAGAACCTCCCATCCTCTCTTCCGGTGGCGCCTGAGTGCCATCGGGAGGGGAATCATCGCCACGGTGATCGTCTTCATCAACATCACCATCATCATCACCATCCTCATCTATTTTATGCGGTCCACTCTCCCGCACCCCGCTGTAATCCCTACTTGAACATGGTGCTTTATGCCACATATTATGATCCAATAATGTGTTGCCATCCTATGATGTTTTGAGTAGATATCTTTTGTCTTTGGGTTGATTGATGATCTAGATTGGTATGAGCTGTATGTTTTACTTTGGTGATGTCCTATGGTGCCCTCCGTGTCGCGCAAGCGTGAGGGATTCCCACTGTAGGGTGTTGCAATACGTTCATGATTCGCTTATAGTGGGTTGGTGAGTGACTGAAACACGAACCCGAGTAAGAGGGATTGTTGCATATGGGAATAAAGAGGACTTGATGCTTTAATGCTATGGTTGGGTTTTACCTTAATGATCTTTAGTAGTTGCGGATGCTTGCTAGAGTTCCAATCATAAGTGCATATGATACAAGTAGAGAAAGTATGCTAGCTTATGCCTCTCCCTCATATGAAACTGCAATAGTGATTACCGGTCGTGTTAACAATTGCCTAGGACAATTCCGCACACCGATCCACCATTATTCCACACTCGCTATTTATAATATTTAGTAATATATTCTAACTTTATGATAACAACACCTACTTTCATATTTTAGCTCTCCGATACCATACAAAGTTATCCTCTTCATACCCACAACGTAGTTTTATTTCTCGTTTCTAGTTGGAAGTAAACATTCGGTGCACGTAGAGTCGTATCAGTGGCAGATAGGGCTTTAGATAATATTGATCTTACCTTTAGCTCCTTGTGGGTTCGACACTCCATACTTACCACTTCCACCTTTGGAAAGTGCTACGATGATTCCTTGCACTTGGGGATTATCAATCATCACGTGGTGTCTGGGCACGACGAACTTTGGCAACGGTGCATACTCAGGGAGAACACTTTTTATCTTGAAATTTCGTGAGAGATCATCTTATAATGCTATCGTCAATCAAAGCAAAATAAGATGCATAAAAGATAAACATCACATGCAATCAATATAAGTGATATGATATGGCCATCATCATCTTGTTCTTGTGATCTCCATCTCCAAAGCACCATCATGATCACCATCGTCACCGGCGCGACACCTTGATCTCCATCATAGCATCATTGTTGTTCCGCCAACTATTGCTTCTACGACTATCGCTACCGCTTAGTGATAAAGTAAAGCAATTACAGGGCGATTGCATTGCATACAATAAAGCGACAACCATGTGGCTCCTACCAGTTGCCGATAACTCGGTTACAAAACATGATCATCTCATACAATAAAATATAGCATCATGCCTTGACCATATCACATCACAACATGCCCTGCAAAAACAAGTTAGATGTCCTCTACTTTGTTGTTGCAAGTTTTACGTGGCTGCTACGGGCTGAGCAAGAACCGTTCTTACCTACGCATCAAAACCACAATGATAGTTCGTCAAGTTAGTGTTGTTTTAACCTTCTCAAGGACCGGGCGTAGCCACACTCAGTTCAACTAAAGTTGGAGAAACTGACACCCGCTAGTCACCTATGTGCAAAGCACGGCGGTAAAACCAGTCTCGCGTAAGCGTACACGTAATGTTGGTCCGGGCCGCTTCATTCAACAATACCGCCGAACCAAAGTGTGACATGCTGGTAAGTAGTATGACTTGTATCGCCCACAACTCACTTGTGTTCTACTCGTGCATATAACATCAACGCATAAAACCAGGCTCGGATGCCACTGTTGGGGAACGTAGTAATTTGAAAAAAATTCCTACGCACACGCAAGATCATGGTGATGTTGGGGAACGTAGCAGAAATTCAAAAATTTTCCTACGTATCACCAAGATCTATCTATGGAGAGACTAGCAACGAGGGGAAGGAGAGTTGCATCTACATACCCTTGTAGATCGCTAAGCGGAAGCGTTCAAGTGAACGGGGTTGATGGAGTCGTACTCGTCGTGATTCAAATCACCGATGACCAAGTGTCGAACGGACGGCACCTCCGCGTTCAACACACGTACAGCCTGGTGACGTCTCCCACGCCTTGATCCAGCAAGGAGAGAGGGAGAGGTTGAGGAAGACTCCTTCCAGCAGCAGCACAACGGCGTGGTGGTGATGGAGGAGCGTGGCTATCCTGCAGGGCTTCGCCAAGCACCACAGAAGAGGAGGGAGAGAGAGATGCAGGGCTGCACCAAACGAGAGATCTAATCGCGTGTTGTGGGCAGCCCCTAGGCCTCATATATATAGGGGAAGGGGAGGGCTGCGCCCCCTCTAAGGTTTCCCACCCCTAGGGGAGGCGGCAGCCCTAGATGGGGCCAAGGGGTGGCGGCTACAAGGGGAGGAGAGGGAGGCGCAGGGTAGATGGGCCCTAAGGCCCATCCCCTTTAGGGTTTGCCCCCTCCCACCTCTTTAGGCGCCATGGGCCCTTGTGGGGCTGGTGCCCTTGGCCCATGTAGGCCAAGGAGCACTCCCTACAGCCCATGTGGTCCCTTGGGGCAGGTGGCCCCACTTGGTGGACCCCCGGGACCCTCCCGGTGGTCCCGGTACGTTACCGATAAACCCCGAAACTCTTCCGGTGTCCAAAACAGGACTTCCCATATATAAATCTTTACCTCCGGACCATTCCGGAACTCCTCGTGACGTCCGGGATCTCATCCGGGACTCCGAACAACATTTGGTAACCACATACTAACTTCCTTTATAACCCTAGCGTCATCGAACCTTAAGTGTGTAGACCCTACGGGTTCGGGAGACATGCAGACATGACCGAGACGTTCTCCAGTCAATAACCAACAGCGGGATCTGGATACCCATGTTGGCTCCCACATGTTCCACGATGATCTCATCGGATGAACCACGATGTCAAGGACTTAATCAATCCCGTATACAATTCCCTTTGTCTATCGGTACGATACTTGCCCGAGATTCGATCGTCGGTATCCCGATACCTTGTTCAATCTCGTTACCGGCAAGTCTCTTTACTCGTTCCGTAACACATCATCCCATGATCAACTCCTTGATCACATTGTGCACATTATGATGATGTCCTACCGAGTGGGCCCAGAGATACCTCTCCGCTTTACACGGAGTGACAAATCCCAGTCTCGATTCGTGCCAACCCAACAGACACTTTCAGAGATACCCGTAGTGTACCTTTATAGCCACCCAGTTACGTTGTGACGTTTGGTACACCCAAAGCATTCCTACGGTATCCGGGAGTTGCACAATCTCATGGTCTAAGGAAATGATACTTGACATCAGCAAAGCTTTAGCATACGAACTACACGATCTAGTGCTATGCTTAGGATTGGGTCTTGTCCATCACATCATTCTCCTAATGATGTGATCCCGCTATCAATGACATCTAATGTCCATGGTTAGGAAACCGTAACCATCTATTGATCAACAAGCTAGTCAACTAGAGGCTTACTAGGGACATGGTGTTGTCTATGTATCCACACATGTATCTGAGTTTCCTATCAATACAATTCTAGCATGGATAATAAACGATTATCATGAACAAGGAAATATAATAATAATCAATTTATTATTGCCTCTAGGGCATATTTCCAACAGTCTCCCACTTGCACTAGAGTCAATAATCTAGTTCACATCGCCATGTGATTAACACTCACAGGTCACATCGCCATGTGACTAACACCCAAGAGTTTACTAGAGTCAGTAGTCTAGTTCACATCACTATGTGATTAACACTCAATGAGTTCTAGGTTTGATCATGTTGCTTGTGAGAGAGGTTTTAGTCAACGGGTCTGAACCTTTCAGATCCGTGTGTGCTTTACAAATCTCTATGTCATCTCCCAGATGTAGCTACCACGTTCTATTTGGAGCTGTTCCAAATAACTGTTCTACTTGGAGTTATTCTAAATTGTTGCTCCATTATACGTATCCGGTATCTCTATCTGAGCTATCCGGATAGGTGTTAAGCTTGCATCGACGTAACCCTTTACGACGAACTCTTTTACCACCTCCATAATCGAGAAAAATTCCTTAGTCCACTAGTTACTAAGGATAACTTTGACCGCTGTACTGTGGTCCATTCTTGGATCACTCTTGTACCCCTTGACTGACTCATGGCAAGGCACACTTCAGGTGCGGTACTCAGCATAGCATATTGTAGAGCCTATGACTTAAGCATAGGGGACGACCTTCGTCCTTTCTCTCTATTCTGCTGTGGTCGAGCTTTAACTTCATACCTTACAACTCAGGCAAGAACTCCTTCTTTGACTGATCCATCTTGAACACCTTCAAGATCATGTTAAGGTATGTGCTCATATGAAAGTACCATTAAGCGTTTTTGATCTATCCTTATAGATCTTGATGCTCAATGTTCAAGTAGCTTAATTCAGGCTTTCAATTGAAAAACACTTTTCAAATAACCCTATATGCTATCTTAGAAATTCTACATCATTTCTGATCAATCAACATATACTCATCAGAAATTCTATAGTGCTCCCACTCACTTCTTTGGAAATACAAGTTTCTCATAAACTTTGTATACACCAAAATCTTTGATCATCTCATCAAAGCATACATTCCAACTCCGAGATGCTTACTCCAGTCCTTAGAAGGATTGCTGGAGCTTTGCATACTTATTAGCATATTTCAGGATTGACAAAACCTTCTGGTTGTATCACACACAACCTTTCCTCATAAATCGTCGAGGAAACAATGTTTTACATCCTATCTGCAGGATTTCATAAATGATGCAGTAATTGCTAATATAATTCCAACAGACTCTTAGCATCGCTACGAGTGAGAAAGTCTCATCGTAGTCAACTCCTTGAACTTGTCGGAAAACATCTTAATGACAAGTCGAGCTTTCTTAATGGTGATACTTATCATCATTGTCCGTCTTCCTTTTAAAAATCCATATGTACCTAACAGCCTTACGACCATCAAGTAGTTCTTCCAAAGTCTACACTTTGTTTTCATATATGGATCCTCTCTCGGATTATATGGCCTCGAGCCATTTATCGGAATCCGGGCCCACCATCGCTTCTCCATAGCTCGTAGGTTCATTGTTGTCTCGCAACATGACTTCCAGGACAGGATCACGTACCACTCAGAAGTAGTCTGCATCCTTGTCATCCTACGAGGTTTGGGAGTGACTTGATCCGAAGTCTCGTGATCACTATCATAAGCTTCCACTTCAATTGGTGTGGGTGCCACAGGAACAATTTCCGTGCTCTGCCACACACTAGTTGAAGAGACGGTTCAATAAACTCATCAAGTTTCCACCATCCTCCCACTCAATTCTTTCGCGAGAAACTTTTCCTCGAGAAAGGACCCGATTCTAGAAACAATCCCTTATTGCTTTCGAATCTGAGACAGGAGGTATACCCAACTGTTTTTGGGTTGTCCTATGAAGATGCATTTATCCGCTTTGGGTTCGAGCTTATCGGCCTGAAACTTTTCACATAAGCGTCGCAGCCCCAAACCTTTTAAGAAATGACAGCTTAGGTTTCTATAAACCATAGTTCATACGGTGTCATCTCATCGGAATTACGTGGTGCCCAATTTAAAGTGAATGTGGTTGTCTCTAATGCCTAACCCATAAACTATTGTGGTAATTCGATAAGAGACATCATGGTATGCATCATATCCAATAGGGTGCAGTTATGATGTTCGGACACACCATCACACTATCGTGTTCCAGGCTGTATTAGTTGTGAAATGATTTCCACAATGTCTTAATTCTGTGCCAAACTCGTAATTCAGATATTCATCTCTATGATCATATCATAGATCTTTAATCCTCTTGTCACGACGATCTTTCAACTTCACACTGAAATTACTTGAACCTTTCAATAATTCAGACTCGTGATTCATCAAGTAAATATACTCAACATCTACTCAAATCATCTGTGAAGTAAAACATAACGATATCCACTACATGCCTCAGCACTCATTGGATTGCACACATCAAAATGTATTACTTCCAGCAAGTTGCTTTCTAGTTCCATTTTGCTGAAACCGAGGCTTTCAGTCACCTTGCCCATGTGGTATGATTTGCATGTCTCAAGTGATTCAAAATCAAGTGAGTACAAAACGGTCCATTTGCATGGAGTTTCTTCATGCATATATACCAACAGACATGGTTCGCATGTCTCAAACTTTTCAAAAATGAGTGAGTCCAAAGATCCATCAACATGGAGCTTCTTCATGCGTTTTATACTGATATGACTTACGTGGCAGTGCCACAAGTAGGTGGTACTATCATTACTATCTTTTGGCATGAACACGTGTATCACTACGATCGAGATTCAATAAACCATTCATTTTAGGTGCAAGACCATTGAAGGTATTATTCAAATAAACAGAGTAACCATTATTCTCCTTAAATGAATAACCGTATTGCGATAGACATAATCCAATCATGTCTATGCTCAACGCAAACACCAATCTCGGTGGTAGAGGGAGCGTGTGATACTTGATCATATCAACATTGGAAACACTTCCAACACATATCGTCAGCTCACCTTTAGCTAGTCTCCGTTTATTCTGTAGCTTTTATTTCGAGTTACTACATTTAGCAACCGAACCGGTATCTAATACCCTGGTGCTACTAGGAGTACTAGTAAAGTACACATTAACATAATGTATATCCAATATACTTCTATCGACCTTGCCAGCCTTCTTATCTACCAAGTATCTAGGGTAATTCTGCTCCAGTGGCTGTTCCTCTTATTACAGAAGCACTTAGTTTCGGGTTTGGGTTCAACCTTGGGTTTCTTCACTAGAGCAGCAGCTGATTTGCCGTTTCATGAAGTATCCCTTCTTGCCCTTGCCCTTCTTGAAACTAGTGGTTTCACTAACCATCAACAATTGATGCTCCTTCTTGATTTCTACTTTCGTGGTGTCAAACATCGCGAATGTCTCAAGGATCATCATATATGTCCCTGATATATCATAGTTCATCACGAAGCTCTAGCAGCTTCGTGGTAATGACTTCGGAGAAACATCATTATCTCATCTGGAAGATCAACTCCCACTTGATTCAAATGATTGTTGTACTCAGACAATCTGAGCACAAGCTCAACAATTGAGCTTTTCTCCTTAGTTTGTAGGCTAAGAAAATCGTCAGAGGTCTTATACCTCTTGACGTGGGCACGAGCCTGAAATCCCAATTTCAGCCCTCAAAACATCTCATATGTTTCGCGACGTTTCAAAACATCTTCGGTGCCTCAACTCTAAACCGTTTAACTGAACTATCATGTAGTTATCAAAACGTGTATGTCAGATGTTCGCAACATCCACAGACCACGTTCGAGGTTCAGCACACTGAGCGGTGCATTAAGGACATAAGCCTTTTACTGTCTGCATAATTGCTACTATCAACTTTCAACTAATTTTTCTCTAGGAACATATCTAAACAGTAGAACTATAGCGTGAGCTACGACATAATTTGCAAAATCCTTTTGACTATGTTCAGGATAATTAAGTTCATCTTATGAACTCCCACTCAGATAGACATCCCTCTAGTCATCTAAGTGATTACATGATCCGAGTCAACTAGCCCGTGTCCGATCATCACGTGAGACGGACTAGTCAACGTCGGTGAACATCTTCATGTTGATCGCATCTTCTATACGACTCATGCTCGACCTTTCGGTCTTCTGTGTTCCGAGGCCATGTCTGTACATGCTAGGCTCGTCAAGTTAACCCTAAGTGTTTCGCGTGTGTAAATCTGTCTTACACCCGTTGTATGTGAACGTTAGAATCTAACACCCGATCATCACGTGGTGCTTCGAAACACGAACTGTCGCAACGGTGCACAGTTAGGGGAGAACACTTCTTGAAATTTTAATGAGGGATCATCTTATTTACTACCGTTGTTCTAAGCAGATAAGATGTATAAACATGATAAACATCACATGCAATCAAATAGTGACATGATATGGCCAATATCACTTTGCTCCTTTTGATCTCCATCTTCGGGGCTCCATGATCATCATCGTCACCGGCATGACACCATGATCTCCATCATCATGATCTCCATCATCGTGTCTTCTTGAAGTTGTCACGTCATCTATTACTTCTACTACTACAGCTAACGGTTAGCAATAAAGTAAAGTAATTACATGACGTTTAAGTTGACACGCAGGTCATAAATAAATGAAGACAACTCCTATGGCTCCTGCCGGTTGTCATATTCATCGACATGCAAGTCGTGATTCCTATTACAAGAACATGATCAATCTCATACATCACATATATCATTCATCACATCCTTTGGCCATATCACATCACATAGCATACCCTGCAAAAACAAGTTAGACGTCCTCTAATTGTTGTTTGCATGTTTTACGTGGCTGCTATGGGTTTCTAGCAAGAACGGTTCTTACCTACGCAAAGACCACAACGTGATATGCCAATTGCTATTTACCCTTCATAAGGACCCTTTTCATCTAATCCGATCCGACTAAAGTGGGAGAGACAGACACCCGCTAGCCACCTTATGCAACTAATGCATGTCAGTCGGTGGAACCAGTCTCACGTAAGAGTACGTGTAAGGTCGGTCCGGGCCGCTTCATCCCACGATGCCGCCGAATCAAGATAAGACTAGTAACGGCAAGCATATTGAACAAAATCAACGCCCACAACTACTTTGTGTTCTACTCGTGCATAGAATCTACGCAATAGACCTAGCTCTGATACCACTGTTGGGGAACGTAGCAGAAATTCAAAAATTTTCCTACGTATCACCAAGATCTATCTATGGAGAGACTAGCAACGAGGGGAAGGAGAGTTGCATCTACATACCCTTGTAGATCGCTAAGTGGAAGCGTTCAAGTGAACGGGGTTGATGGAGTCGTACTCGTCGTGATTCAAATCACCGATGACCAAGTGTCGAACGGACGGCACCTCCGCGTTCAACACACGTACAGCCTGGTGACGTCTCCCACGCCTTGATCCAGCAAGGAGAGAGGGAGAGGTTGAGGAAGACTCCTTCCAGCAGCAGCACAACGGCGTGGTGGTGATGGAGGAGCGTGGCTATCCTGCAGGGCTTCGCCAAGCACCACAGAAGAGGAGGGAGAGAGAGATGCAGGGCTGCACCAAACGAGAGATCTAATCGCGTGTTGTGGGCAGCCCCTAGGCCTCATATATATAGGGGAAGGGGAGGGCTGCGCCCCCTCTAAGGTTTCCCACCCCTAGGGGAGGCGGCAGCCCTAGATGGGCCAAGGGGTGGCGGCTACAAGGGGAGGAGAGGGAGGCGCAGGGTAGATGGGCCCTAAGGCCCATCCCCTTTAGGGTTTGCCCCCTCCCACCTCTTTAGGCGCCATGGGCCCTTGTGGGGCTGGTGCCCTTGGCCCATGTAGGCCAAGGAGCACTCCCTACAGCCCATGTGGTCCCTTGGGGCAGGTGGCCCCACTTGGTGGACCCCCGGGACCCTCCCGGTGGTCCCGGTACGTTACCGATAAACCCCGAAACTCTTCCGGTGTCCAAAACAGGACTTCCCATATATAAATCTTTACCTCCGGACCATTCCGGAACTCCTCGTGACGTCCGGGATCTCATCCGGGACTCCGAACAACATTTGGTAACCACATACTAACTTCCTTTATAACCCTAGCGTCATCGAACCTTAAGTGTGTAGACCCTACGGGTTCGGGAGACATGCAGACATGACCGAGACGTTCTCCAGTCAATAACCAACAGCGGGATCTGGATACCCATGTTGGCTCCCACATGTTCCACGATGATCTCATCGGATGAACCACGATGTCAAGGACTTAATCAATCCCGTATACAATTCCCTTTGTCTATCGGTACGATACTTGCCCGAGATTCGATCGTCGGTATCCCGATACCTTGTTCAATCTCGTTACCGGCAAGTCTCTTTACTCGTTCCGTAACACATCATCCCATGATCAACTCCTTGATCACATTGTGCACATTATGATGATGTCCTACCGAGTGGGCCCAGAGATACCTCTCCGCTTTACACGGAGTGACAAATCCCAGTCTCGATTCGTGCCAACCCAACAGACACTTTCAGAGATACCCGTAGTGTACCTTTATAGCCACCCAGTTACGTTGTGACGTTTGGTACACCCAAAGCATTCCTACGGTATCCGGGAGTTGCACAATCTCATGGTCTAAGGAAATGATACTTGACATCAGCAAAGCTTTAGCATACGAACTACACGATCTAGTGCTATGCTTAGGATTGGGTCTTGTCCATCACATCATTCTCCTAATGATGTGATCCCGCTATCAATGACATCTAATGTCCATGGTTAGGAAACCGTAACCATCTATTGATCAACGAGCTAGTCAACTAGAGGCTTACTAGGGACATGGTGTTGTCTATGTATCCACACATGTATCTGAGTTTCCTATCAATACAATTCTAGCATGGATAATAAACGATTATCATGAACAAGGAAATATAATAATAATCAATTTATTATTGCCTCTAGGGCATATTTCCAACAGGTGATGCATAGCAACGAGAGGGGAGAGTGTGTCTACGTACCCTCGTAGACCGAAAGCGGAAGCGTTAGCACAACACAGTTCATGTAGTCGTACGTCTTCACGATCCGACCGATCAAGTACCGAACGCACGGCACCTCCGAGTTCAGCACACGTTCAACTCAATGACGTCCCTCAAACTCCGATCCAGCCGAGCTTTGAGGGAGAGTTCTGTCAGCATGACGGTGTGGTGACGATGATGATGTTCTACCGATGCAGGGCTTCGCCTGAGCACCGCTATGATATCATCGAGGTGGATTATGGTGGAGGGGGGCACCGCACACGGCTAAGAGATCGAAGAGATCAATTGTTGTGTCTATGGGGTGCCCCCCTCCTCCGTATATAAAGGAGTGGAGGAGGGGGCCGACCAAGGGGAGGAGGCATGCCCAAGGGGGGAGTCCTGCTCCCACCGGGAGGAGGACTCCTCCTTTTCCTATTTGGAGAGGGAGAGGGAAGGAAGGGGAAGGAGGGAGGAAGGAAAGGGGGGGGGGCCCTCCCAATTCAGGTTGGGCTTGGGGGGGCGCCCCTCCCTTGCTCCTTTCCCCTCTTTTCCACTAAGGCCCATTAAGGCCCATATACCTCCCGGGGGGTTCCGATAACCTCCCGGTGCTCCGGTATTATCCCAATCTCACCCGGAACCATTCTGATGTCCAAATATAGTCGTCCAATATATCGATCTTTACGTCTCGACCATTTCGAGACTCCTCGTTATGTCCGTGATCACATCCGGGACTCCGAACTACCTTCGGTACATCAAAACATATAAACTCATAATATAACCATCATCGAACTTTAAGCGTGCGGACCCTACGGGTTCGAGAACTATGTAGACATAACCGAGACACGTCTCCGGTCAATAACCAATAGCGGAACCTGGATGCTCACATTGGCTCCCACATATTCTACGAAGATCTTTATCGGTCAAACCGCATAACAACATACGTTGTTCTCTTTGTCATCGGTATGTTACTTGCCCGAGATTCGATCGTCGGTATCTCAATACCTAGTTCAATCTCGTTACCGACGAGTCTCTTTACTCGTTCCGTAATACATCATCCCGCAACTAACTCATTAGCTGCAATGCTTGCAAGGCTTATAGTGATGTGCATTACCGAGTGGGCCCAGAGATACCTCTTGACAATCGGAGTGACAAATCCTAATCTTGAAATACGCCAACCCAACATGTACCTTTGGAGACACCTGTAGAGCACCTTTATAATCACCCAGTTATGTTGTGACGTTTGGTAGCACACAAATGTTCCTCCGGTAAACGGGAGTTGCATAATCTCATAGTCATAGGAACATGTATAAGTCATGAAGAAAACAATAGCAACATACTTAAACGATCAAGTGCTAAGCTAACGGAATGGGTTAAGTCAATCACATCATTCTCCTAATGATGTGATCCCGTTAATCAAATGACAACTCTTTGTCCATGGCTAGGAAACATAACCATCTTTGATCAACAAGCTAGTCAAGTAGAGGCATACTAGTGACACTCGTTTGTCTATGTATTCACACATGTATCATGTTTCCGGTTAATACAATTCTAGCATGAAAAATAAACATTTATCTGTTGGAAAAATGCCCTAGAGGCAATAATAAAATGGTTATTATTGTATTTCCTGTTGGGGAACGCAGTAATTTCGAAAAATTTCCGACGCACACGCAAGATCATGGTGATGCACAGCAACAAGAGGGGAGAGTGTTGTCTACGTACCAACGCAGACCGACTGCGGAAGCGATCACACAACGTAGAGGAAGTAGTCGTACGTCTTCTTCCGATCCGACCGATCCAAGCACCGTTACTCCGGCACCTCCGAGTTCTTAGCACACGTTCAGCTCGATGACGATCCCCGGGCTCCGATCCAGCAAAGCTTCGGGGAGGAGTTCCGTCAGCACGACGGCGTGGTGACGATCTTGATGTACTACCGACGCAGGGCTTCGCCTAAGCACTACAACGGTACGATCGAGGTGGAATTTGGTGGCAGGGGGCACCGCACACGGCTAAGGAACGATCTCAAGGATCAAGTTGTGTGTCTATGGGGTGCCCCCTGCCCCCGTATATAAAGGCCAGGGGCAAGGGGGTCGGCCGGCTAGGAGGGAGGCGCAGGGAGGAGTCCCACTCCTACCGGGAGTAGGACTCCTTCCCCCAAATCCTATTCCTAGTAGGACTCTTCGGGAGAAAGAGAAGAGAGGGGGGCCGGCCCCTTCTCCTAGTCCTAATAGGACTAGGGAAGGGGGGTTCGGCCGGCCAGCTTGTGGGCTGCCCCTTCTCTCTTTTCCACTAAGGCCCAATAGGCCCATTTGCCTCCCGGGGGGTTCCGGTAACCCTCCCGGTAATCCGGTAAAATCCCGATTTCACCCGAAACACTTCCGGTGCCCAAACATAGGCTTCCAATATATCAATCTTTACGTCTCGACCATTTCGAGACTCCTCGTCATGTCCGTGATCTCATCCGGGACTCCGAACAACCTTCGGTACATCAAAATGCATAATCTCATAATAACTGTCATCGTAACGTTAAGCGTGCGGACCCTACGGTTCGAGAACAATGTAGACATGACCGAGACACGTCTCCGGTCAATAACCAATAGCGGGACCTGGATGCCCATATTGGCTCCTACATATTCTACGAAGATCTTTATCGGTCAGACCGCATAACAACATATGTTGTTCCCTTTGTCATCGGTATGTTGCTTGCCCGAGATTCGATCGTCGGTATCCAATACCTAGTTCAATCTCGTTACTGGCAAGTCTCTTTACTCGTTCCGTAATACATCATCTCACAACTAACATATTAGTTGCAGTGCTTGCAAGGCTTATGTGATGTGTATTACCGAGAGGGCCCAGAGATACCTCTCCGACAATCGGAGTGACAAACCCTAATCTCGAAATACGCCAACCCAACATCTACCATTGGAGACACCTGTAATACCTCTTTATAATCACCCAGTTACGTTGTGACGTTTGGTAGTACCCAAAGTGTTCCTCCGGTAAACGGGAGTTGCATAATCTCATAGTTATAGGAACATGTATAAGTCATGAAGAAAGCAATAGCAACATACTAAACGATCGGGTGCTAAGCTAATGGAATGGGTCATGTCAATCAGATCATTCTACTAATGATGTGACCTCGTTAATCAAATAACAACTCTTTGTTTATGGTTAGGAAACATAACCATCTTTGATTAACGAGCTAGTCAAGTAGAGGCATACTAGTGACACTCTGTTGGTCTATGTATTCACACATGTATTATGTTTCCAGTTAATACAATTCTAGCATGAATAATAAACATTTATCATGATATAAGGAAATAAATAATAACTTTATTATTGCCTCTAGGGCATATTTCCTTCAGTCTCCCACTTGCACTAGAGTCAATAATCTAGATTACACTGTAATGATTCTAACACCCATGGAGCCTTGGTGCTGATCATGTTTTGCTCGTGGAAGAGGCTTAGTCAACGGGTCTGCAACATTCAGATCCGTATGTATCTTGCAAATCTCTATGTCTCCCACCTGGACTAAATCCCGGATGGAGTTGAAGCGTCTCTTGATGTGTTTGGTTCTTTTGTGAAATCTGGATTCCTTTGCCAAGGCAATTGCACCAGTATTGTCACAGAAGATTTTCATTGGACCCGATGCACTAGGTATGACACCTAGATCGGATATGAACTCCTTCATCCAGACTCCTTCGTTTGCTGCTTCCGAAGCAGCTATGTACTCCGCTTCACATGTAGATCCCGCTACGACACTTTGTTTGGAACTGCACCAACTGACAGCACCACCGTTTAAAGTAAACACGTATCCGGTTTGCGATTTAGAATCGTCCGGATCAGTGTCAAAGCTTGCATCAACGTAACCTCTTACGGTGAGCTCTTTGTCACCTCCATATACGAGAAACATATCCTTAGTCCTTTTTAGGTATTTCAGGATGTTCTTGACCGCTGTCCAGTGATCCATTCCTGGATTACTTTGGTACCTCCCTGCTAAACTATAGCAAAGCACACATCAGGTCTGGTACACAGCATTGCATACATGATAGAGCCTATGGCTGAAGCATAGGGAACATCTTTCATTTTCTCTCTATCTTCTGCAGTGGTCGGGCATTGAGTCTTACTCAACTTCACACCTTGCAGCACAGGCAAGAACCCTTTCTTTGCTTGATCCATTTTGAACTTCTTCAAAATTTTGTCAAGGTATGTGCATTGTGAAAGTCCAATTAAGCGTTTTGATCTATCTCTGTAGATCTTTATGCCTAATATGTAAGCAGCTTCCCCGAGGTCTTTCATCGAAAAACTTTTATTCAAGTATCCCTTTATGCTATCCAGAAATTCTATATCATTTCCAATCAGCAATATGTCATCCACATATAATATTAGAAATGCTACAGAGCTCCCACTCACTTTCTTGTAAATACAGGCTTCTCCAAAAGTCTGTATAAAGCCAAATGCTTTGATCACACTATCAAAGCGTTTATTCCAACTCCGAGATGCTTGCACCAGTCCATAATTGGATCGCTGGAGTTTGCACACTTTGTTAGCTCCCATTGGATCGACAAAACCTTCCGGTTGTATCATATACAACTCTTCTTCCAGAAATCCATTCAGGAATGCAGTTTTGACATCCATCTGCCATATTTCATAATCATAAAATACGGCAATTGCTGACATAATTCTGACGGACTTAAGCATCGCTACGGGTGAGAAGGTCTCATCGTAGTCAACCCCTTGAACTTGTCGAAAACCTTTCGCGACAAGTCGAGCTTTATAGACAGTAATATTACCGTCAGCGTCAGTCTTCTTCTTGAAGATCCATTTATTCTCAATTGCTTGCCGATCATCGGGCAAGTCAACCAAAGTCCATACTTTGTTTTCATACATGGATCCCATCTCAGATTTCATGGCTTCAAGCCACTTTGCGGAATCTGGGCTCACCATCGCTTCTTCATAGTTCGTAGGTTCATCATGATCTAGTAGCATGACTTCCAGAACTGGATTACCGTACCACTCTGGTGCGGATCTCACTCTGGTTGATCTACGTGGTTCAGTAGTATCTTGTCCTGAAGCTTCATGATCATCATCATTAGCTTCCTCACTGATTGGTATAGGTGTCGCAGAAACAGTTTTCTGTGATGTACTATTTTCCAATAAGGGAGCAGGTACAGTTACCTCGTCAAGTTCTACTTTCCTCCCACTCACTTCTTTCGAGAGAAACTCCTTCTCTAGAAAGTTTCCGAATTTAGTAACAAAAGTTTTTCCTTCGGATCTGTGATAGAAGGTGTATCTAATAGTTTCCTTTGGATATCCTATGAAGACACATTTCTCCGATTTGGGTTCGAGCTTATCAGGTTGAAGTATTTTCACATAAGCATCGCAGCCCCAAACTTTAAGAAACGACAACTTTGGTTTCTTGCCAAACCATAGTTCATAAGGTGTCGTCTCAACGGATTTTGATGGTGCCCTATTTAACGTGAATGCGGCCGTCTCTAAAGCATAACCCCAAAACGATAGCGGTAAATCAGTAAGAGACATCATAGATCGCACCATATCTAGTAAAGTACGATTACGACGTTCGGACACACCATTACGCTGTGGTGTTCCAGGTGGCGTGAGTTGCGAAACTATTCCACAATTTTTCAAATGTACACCAAACTCGTAACTCAAATATTCTCCTCCACGATCAGATCGTAGAAACTTTATTTTCTTGTTACGATGATTTTCAACCTCACTCTGAAATTCTTTGAACTTTTCAAATGTTTCAGACTTATGTTTCATTAAGTAGATATACCCATATCTGCTTAAATCATCCGTGAAGGTGAGAAAATAACGATATCCGCCACGAGCCTCAATATTCATCGGACCACATACATCGGTATGTATGATTTCCAACAAATCTGTTGCTCTCTCCATAGTGCCGGAGAACGGTGTTTTAGTCATCTTGCCTATGAGGCACGGTTCGCAAGTACCAAGTGATTCATAATCAAGTGGTTCCAAAAGCCCATCAGTATGGAGTTTCTTCATGCGCTTTACACCGATATGACCTAAACGGCAGTGCCACAAATAAGTTGCACTATCATTATTAACTTTGCATCTTTTGGCTTCTACATTATGAATATGTGTATTATTACTATCGAGATTCAACAAGAATAGACCACTCTTCAAAGGTGCATGACCATAAAAGATATTATTCATATAAATAGAACAACCATTATTCTCTAATTTAAATGAATAACCGTCTCGCATCAAACAAGATCCAGATATAATGTTCATGCTCAACGCTGGCACCAAATAACAATTATTTAGGTCTAATATTAATCCCGAAGGTAGATGTAGAGGTAGCGTGCCGACCGCGATCACATCGACTTTGGAACCGTTTCCCACGCGCATCGTCACCTCGTCCTTTGCTAGTGTCCGCTTATTCTGTAGTCCCTGTTTCGAGTTGCAAATATTAGCAACAGAACCAGTATCAAATACCCAGGTGCTACTGCGAGCATTAGTAAGGTACACATCAATAACATGTATATCATATATACCTTTGTTCACCTTGCCATCCTTCTTATCCGCCAAATACTTGGGGCAGTTCCGTTTCCAGTGACCAGTCTGCTTGCAGTAGAAGCACTCAGTTTCAGGCTTAGGTCCAGACTTGGGTTTCTTCTCTTGAGCAGCAACTTGCTTGCTGTTCTTCTTGAAGTTCCCCTTCTTCTTCCCTTTGCCCTTTTTCTTGAAACTAGTGGTTTTGTTAACCATCAACACTTGATGCTCCTTCTTGATTTCTACCTCCGCAGCTTTCAGCATTGCGAAGAGCTCGGGAATAGTCTTGTTCATCCCTTGCATATTATAGTTCATCACAAAGCTCTTGTAGCTTGGTGGCAGTGATTGGAGAATTCTGTCAATGACGCAATCATCCGGAAGTGTAACTCCCAATTGAATCAAGTGATTATTATACCCAGACATTTTGAGTATATGCTCACTGACAGAACTGTTCTCCTCCATCTTGCAGCTATAGAACTTATTGGAGACTTCATATCTCTCAATCCGGGCATTTGCTTGAAATATTAACTTCAACTCCTGGAACATCTCATATGCTCCATGACGTTCAAAACGTCGTTGAAGTCCCGGTTCTAAGCCGTAAAACATGGCACACTGAACTATTGAGTAGTCATCAGCTTTGCTATGCCAGACGTTCATAACATCTGGTGTTGCTCCAGCAGCAGGCCTGTCACCCAGCGGTGCTTCCAGGACGTAATTCTTCTGTGCAGCAATGAGGATAATCCTCAGGTTACGGACCCAGTCCGTGTAATTGCTACCATCATCTTTCAACTTTGCTTTCTCAAGGAACGCATTAAAATTCAACGGAACAACAGCACGAGCCATCTATCTACAATCAACATAGACAAGCAAGATACTATCAGGTACTAAGTTCATGATAGGTTTAAGTTCAGTTAATCAAATTACTTAGGAACTCCCACTTAGATAGACATCCCTCTAATCTTCTAAGTGATCACGTGATCCAAATCAACTAAACCATAACCGATCATCACGTGAGATGGAGTAGTTTTCAATGGTGAACATCAATATGTTGATCATATCTACTATATGATTCACGCTCGACCTTTCGGTCTCCGTGTTCCGAGGCCATATGTGTATATGCTTGGCTTGTCAAGTATAACCTGAGTATTCCGCGTGTGCAACTGTTTTGCACCCGTTGTATTTGAATGTAGAGCCTATCACACCCGATCATCACGTGGTGTCTCAGCACGAAGAACTTTTGCAACGGTGCATACTCAGAGAGAACACTTCTTGATAATTTAGTGAGAGATCATCTTATAATGCTACCGTCAATCAAAGCAAGATAAGATGCATAAAAGATAAACATCACATGCAATCAATATAAGTGATATGATATGGCCATCATCGTCTTGTGCTTGTGATCTCCATCTCCGAAGCACCGTCATGATCCCCATCGTTACCGGCGCGACACCTTGATCTCCATCGTAGCATCGTTGTCGTCTCGCCAATCTTATACTTCCACGACCATCACTACCGCTTAGTAATAAAGTAAAGCATTACATCGCGATTACATTGCATACAATAAAGCGACAACCATATGGCTCCTGCCAGTTGCCGATAACTCGGTTACAAAACATGATCATCTCATACAATAAAATCAGCATCATGCCTTGACCATATCACATCACAACATACCCCGCAAAAACAAGTTAGACGTCTTCTACTTTGTTGTTGCAAGTTTTACGTGGCTGCTACGGGCTTAAGTAAGAACTCATCTCACCTACGCATCAAAACCACAACGATAGTTCGTCAAATAGACTCCGTTTTAACCTTCTCAAGGACCGGGCGTAGTCACACTTGGTTCAACTAAAGTTGGAGAGACAGTCTTCCGCAAGCCATCTATGTGCAAAGCACGTCGAGGGAACCGGTCTCGCATAAGAGTATGCGTAAGGTTGGTCCGGATCGTCTCACCCAACAATACCGCCGAACCAAAGTATGACATGCTGGTAGGCAGTATGACTTGTATCGCCCACAACTCACTTGTGTTCTACTCGTGCATATAACATCAAACCATAAAACCTAGGCTCGGATGCCACTGTTGGGGAACGCAGTAATTTCGAAAAATTTCCTACGCACACGCAAGATCATGGTGATGCACAGCAACAAGAGGGGAGAGTGTTGTCTACGTACCAACGCAGACCGACTGCGGAAGCGATCACACAACGTAGAGGAAGTAGTCGTACGTCTTCTTCCGATCCGACCGATCCAAGCACCGTTACTCCGGCACCTCCGAGTTCTTAGCACACGTTCAGCTCGATGACGATCCCCGGGCTCCGATCCAGCAAAGCTTCGGGGAGGAGTTCCGTCAGCACGACGGCGTGGTGATGATCTTTATGTACTACCGACGCAGGGCTTCGCCTAAGCACTACAACGGTACGATCGAGGTGGAATTTGGTGGCAGGGGGCACCGCACACGGCTAAGGAACGATCTCAAGGATCAAGTTGTGTGTCTATGGGGTGCCCCCTGCCCCCGTATATAAAGGCCAGGGGCAAGGGGGTCGGCCGGCTAGGAGGGAGGCGCAGGGAGGAGTCCCACTCCTACCGGGAGTAGGACTCCTTCCCCCAAATCCTATTCCTAGTAGGACTCTTCGGGAGAAAGAGAAGAGAGGGGGGCCGGCCCCTTCTCCTAGTCCTAATAGGACTAGGGAAGGGGGGTTCGGCCGGCCAGCTTGTGGGCTGCCCCTTCTCTCTTTTCCACTAAGGCCCAATAGGCCCATTTGCCTCCCGGGGGGTTCCGGTAACCCTCCCGGTAATCCGGTAAAATCCCGATTTCACCGGAACACTTCCGGTGCCCAAACATAGGCTTCCAATATATCAATCTTTACGTCTCGACCATTCCGAGACTCCTCGTCATGTCCGTGATCTCATCCGGGACTCCGAACAACCTTCGGTACATCAAAATGCATAATCTCATAATAACTGTCATCGTAACGTTAAGCGTGCGGACCCTACGGTTCGAGAACAATGTAGACATGACCGAGACACGTCTCCGGTCAATAACCAATAGCGGGACCTGGATGCCCATATTGGCTCCTACATATTCTACGAAGATCTTTATCGGTCAGACCGCATAACAACATACGTTGTTCCCTTTGTCATCGGTATGTTGCTTGCCCGAGATTCGATCGTCGGTATCCAATACCTAGTTCAATCTCGTTACTGGCAAGTCTCTTTACTCGTTCCGTAATACATCATCTCACAACTAACATATTAGTTGCAGTGCTTGCAAGGCTTATGTGATGTGTATTACCGAGAGGGCCCAGAGATACCTCTCCGACAATCGGAGTGACAAACCCTAATCTCGAAATACGCCAACCCAACATCTACCATTGGAGACACCTGTAATACTCCTTTATAATCACCCAGTTACGTTGTGACGTTTGGTAGTACCCAAAGTGTTCCTCCGGTAAACGGGAGTTGCATAATCTCATAGTTATAGGAACATGTATAAGTCATGAAGAAAGCAATAGCAACATACTAAACGATCGGGTGCTAAGCTAATGGAATGGGTCATGTCAATCAGATCATTCTACTAATGATGTGACCTCGTTAATCAAATAACAACTCTTTGTTTATGGTTAGGAAACATAACCATCTTTGATTAACGAGCTAGTCAAGTAGAGGCATACTAGTGACACTCTGTTGGTCTATGTATTCACACATGTATTATGTTTCCAGTTAATACAATTCTAGCATGAATAATAAACATTTATCATGATATAAGGAAATAAATAATAACTTTATTATTGCCTCTAGGGCATATTTCCTTCATTTCCTTGTTCATGATAATTGTCTATTGTTCATGCTATAATTGTATTAACTGGAAACCGTAATACATGTGTGAATTCATAGACCACAACATGGACCACAACATGTCCCTAGTAAGCCTCTAGTTGACTAGCTCGTTGTTCAATAGATGGTTATGGTTTCCTGACCATGGACATTGGATGTCATTGATAACGGGATCACATCATTAGGAGAATGATGTGATGGACAAGACCCAATCCTAAGCGTATCACGAGATCGTGTAGTTCGTTTTGCTAGAGTTTTTCTAATGTCAAGTATCGTTTACTTAGACCATGAGATTGTGCAACTCCCGGATGCCGTAGGAATGCTTTGGGTGTATCAAACGTCACAACGTAACTGGGTGGCTATAAAGGTGCACTACATGTATCTCTGAAAGTGTTTGTTGGGTTGGCATGAATCGAGACTGGGATTTGTCACTCCGTATGACGGAGAGGTATCTCTGGGCCCACTCGGTAATGCATCATCATAATGACCTCAATGTGACTAATGAGTTAGCCACGAGATCATGCATTACGGAACGAGTAAAGAGACTTGCCGGTAACGAGATTGAACGAGGTATGGGGATATCGACGATGGAATCTCGGGCAAGTAACATACCGATAGACAAAAGGAATTGTATACGAGATTGATTGAATCCCCGACATCGTGGTTCATCCGATAAGATCATCATAGAACATGTGGGAGCCAATATGGGTATCTAGATCCTGCTATTGGTTATTGGCCAGAGAGGTGTCTCGGTCATGTCTGCATGGTTCCCGAACCCGTATGGTCTACACACTTAAGGTTCGGTGACACTAGAGTTGTTATGGGAAATAGTATGTGGTTACCGAAGGTTGTTCGGAGTCTCGGATGAGATCCTGTGCGTGACGAGGAACTCTGGAATGGTCCAGAGGTGAAGATCGATATATTGGACGAAGGGTATTGGAGTCCGGAATTGTTCTGGGAGTACCGGGTGACGACCAGCGTGACCGGAAGGTGTTTTGGAGGCCCCGACAAGCGTTGGGGGGCCTTATGGGCCAAGGGGATGGGGAACATCAGCCCACTAAGGGGCTGTGCGCCCCTCCCACCCCATATCACGTAACATGGAGAGGTGGGGGCGCCTCCCCTAGGGCAGCCACCCCTCTCGGCTTGGGGGGCAAGTTTCCTAGGGGTGGGGGCGCCCAAACCCATCGAGGGTTTCTCCTGTGGACGCCACCCCTCCCCTAGGAAACCCTAGGGTGCCTCCTCCACCCCCTTCCCCATATATATAGTGAGGGAGAGAGAGGGCAGCCGCACCCCTTCACTGGCGCAGCCCTCTGCTCCTCCAACTCCTCCTCCATAGTGCTCAGCGATGCTCTGCTGGGGAACCACGAGCTCCATCGCCACCATGCCGTCGTGCTACTGGAGTTCTCCCTCAACTTCTCCTCTCCCCTTGCTGGATCAACAAGGAGGAGACGTCCCCGGGCTGTACGTGTGTTGAACGCGGAGGCGCCGTCCGTTCGGCGCTAGATCGGATCTTCCGCGATTTGAATCACCGTGAGTACGACTCCATCAACCACGTTCTTGTAACGCTTGCGCTTAGCGATCTTCAAGGGTATGAAGATGCACTCCCTATCTCTCGTTGCTAGTATCTCCTAGATTGATCTTGGTGACACGTAGGAAAATTTTGAATTATTGTTGCGTTCCGCAACAGTGGCATCATGAGCTAGGTCTATGTGTAGATTCTATGCACGAGTAGAACACAAAGTAGTGTGTGGGCGATGATTTGTTCAATTTGCTTTCCTTTACTAGTCTTATCTTGATTCGGCGGCATTGTGGGATGAAGCGGCCCGGACTGACCTTACACGTACACTTACGTGAGACAGGTTCCACCGACTGACATGCACTTGATGCATAAGGTGGCTAGCGGGTTTCTGTCTCTCCCACTTTAGTCAGATCGGATTCGATGAAGAGGGTCCTTATGAAGGGTAAATAGCAATTGACATATCACCATTGTGGCTTTTGCGTAGGTAAGAAACATTCTTGCTAGAAACCCATAGCAGCGACGTAAAACATGCAACAGCAATTAGAGGACGTCTAACTTGTTTTTGCAGGGTATGCTATGTGATGTGATATGGCCAAAAGCATGTGATGAATTATATATATATATATATGTGATGTATGAGATTGATCATGTTCTTGTAATAGGAATCACGACTTGCATGTCGATGAGTATGACAACCGGCAGGAGCCATAGGAGTTGTCTTAATTTATTGTATGACCTGCGTGTCAATGAAAAACACCATGTAATTACTTTAATTTATTGCTAACCGTTAGCCATAGTAGTAGAAGTAATAGTTGGCAAGACAACTTCATGAAGACACGATGATGGAGATCATGATGATGAAGATCATGGTGTCATGCCGATGACGAAGGTGATCATGCCGTGCCTCGAAGATGGAGATCAAAAGGCGCAAGATGATATTGGCCATATCATGTCACTTTATGATTTGCATGTGATGTTTGTCATTTTTACATCTTATTTGCTTAGAACGACGATAGCATAAATAAGATGATCCCTTGCTAAAATTTCAGAAAGTGTTCCCCCTAACTATGCACCATTGCGAAGGTTTGTTGTTTCGAAGCACCACGTGATGATCGGGTGAGATAGATTCTAACGTTCACATACAACGGGTGTAAGCCAGATTTACACATGCGAAACACTTAGGTTGACTTGACGAGCCTAGCATGTACAGACATGGCCTCAGAACACAAGAGACCGAAAGGTCGAACATGAGTCGTATGGTAGATACGACCAACATGAAGATGTTCACCGATGATGACTAGTCCGTCTCACGTGATGATCAGACACGACCTAGTTGACTCAGATCATGTATCACTTAGATGACTAGAGGGATGTCTATCTAAGTGGGAGTTCATTAAATAATCAGATGAACTTAATTATCATGAACATAGTCAAAAGGTCTTTGCAAATTATGTCGTAGCTTACGCATTAGTTCTACTGTTTAAGATATGTTCCTAGAGAAAATTTAGTTGAAAGTTGATAGTAGAAATTGTGCGGACTGGGTCCATAAACTAAGGATTATCCTCATTGCTGCGCAGAAGGCTTATGTCCTTAATGCACCGCTCGGTGTGCTGAACCTTGAGCGTCGTCTGTAGATGTTGCGAAACATCTAACATACACGTTTTGATGACTACGTGATAGTTCTGTGCGTAATGCTAACGCTTTAGAATTGTGGCACCAAAGACGGGTTTGAAACGTCGCAGAACATATGAGATGTTCCAAAGAATGAAATTGGGATTTCAGACTAGTGCCCACGTCAAGAGTTATGAGACCTCTGACAAGTTTCTTAAGCCTGCAAACTAAGGGAGAAAAGCTCAATCATTGAGCATGTTCTCAGATTGTCTGAGTACTACAATCGCTTGAATCGAGTGGGAGTTAATCTTCCAGATGAGATAGTGATGGTTCTCCATAGTCACTGCCACCAAGCTGTTAGAGCTTCGTGATGAACTATAACATATCAGGGATAGACATGATGATCCTTGAGCAACTCGCGATGTTTGACACCACGAAAGTAGAAATCAAGTAGGAGCATCAATTGTTGATGGTTAGTAAAACCACTAGTTTCAAGAAGGGCAAGGGAAAGAAGGGATGCTTCATGAAACGGCAAATCAGTTGCTCCTCTAGTGAAGAAACCCAAGGTTGAACCCAAACCCGAGACTAAGTGCTTCTGTAATGAGGGGAATGGTTACTGAAGTAGAATGACCCTAGATACTTGGTAGATGAGAAGGCTGGCAAGGTCAACAAAAGTATATTTGAAATATGTGTTATCGATGTGTACCTTACTAGTACTCCTAGTAGCACATGGGTATTAGATACCGGTTCAGTTGCTGACATTGGTAACTCGAAACAAAAGCTACGGAATAAACGGAGACTAGCCAAGGGTGAGGTGACGATATGTGTTGGAAATGTTTCCAAGGATGATATGATCACCATCGCATGCTCCCTCTACCTTCGGGATTAGTATTCAACCCGGATAAATGTTGTTTGCTTTGGTGTTTGCGTTGAGCATAGACATGATTGGATTATGTTTATCGCAATATGATTATTCATTTAAGGAGAATAATGGTTACTTTGTTTATTTGAATAATACCTTCAATGGTCTTGCACCTAAAATGAATGGTTTATTGAATCTCGATCGTAGTGATACACATGTTCATGCCAAAATATATAAGATAGTAATGATAGTACCACATACTTGTGGCACTATCATTTGAGTCATATTGGTATAAAACGCATGAAGAAGCTCCATGTTGATGGATCTTTGGACTCACTCGTTTTTGAAAAGATTGAGACATGCGAACCATGTCTATTGGTAGATATGCATGAAGAAACTCCATACCGATGGATTGTTTGGACTCACTTGATTTTGAATCACTTGAGACATGAAAATCATACCACATGGGCAAGATGACTGAAAGGCCTCGTTTTCAGTAAGATGGAACAAGAAAGCAACTTGTTGGAAGTAATACATTTTGATGTGTGCAGTCCAATGAGTGCTAAGGCACGCAGTGGATATCGTTATGTTCTTACTTCACAGATCATTTGAGTAGATGCTAAGTATATTTACTTGATGAAACACAAGTCTGAATTATTAAAAGGTTTAAGTAATTTCAGAGTGAAGTTGAAGATCATCGTGACAAGAGGATAAAATGTCTATGATATGATCATAGAGATGAATATCTGAGTTACGAGTTTGGCACACAATTAAGACATTGTGGAAATTGTTTCACAACTAATACCGCGTGGAACACCATAGTGTGATGGTGTGTCCAAACATCATAACTGCACCCTCTTGGATATGGTGCATACCATGATGTCTCTTTTCGAATTACCACTATCGTTTATGGATTAGGCATTAGGGACAACCTCATTCACTTTAAATAGGGCACCACGCAATTCTGTTGAGACGACACCGTATGAACTTTGGTTTAGAGAAACCTAAGCTGTCGTTTCTTAAAAGTTGGGGCTGCGACGCTTATGTGGAAAAGTTTCAGGCTGATAAGCTCGAACCCAAAGCGGATAAATGCATATTTCATAGAATACCCAAAACAGTTGGGTATACCTCCTATTTCAGATCCGGAAGCAAAAGTGATTGTTTCTAGAAACGAGTCCTTTCTCGAGGAAAAGTTTCTCTCGAAAGAATTGAGTGGGAGGATGGTGGAGACATGATGATGTTATTGAACTGCCACTTCAACTAGTGTGTAGCAGGGCACATGAAGTTGTTCCTGTGCCACCTACACCAATTGAAGTGGAAGATTATGATAATGATCATGAAACTTCGGATCAAGTCACTACCAAACCTCGTAGGTCGACAAGGATGCGTACTACTTCAGAGTGGTACATAATCCTGTCTTGGAAGTCATGTTGCTAGACAACAATGAACCTACGAACTATGGAGAAGCGATGGTGGGCCCGGATTCCGACAAATGGCTCGAGGCCATAAAATTCGAGAGAGGATCCATGTAAAAAAACAAAGTATAGACTTTGGAAGAACTACTTGATGGTCGGAAGGCTGTTGGGTGCAGATGGATTTTAAAAGGAAGACGGACAATGATGGTAAGTGTCACCATTAAGAAATCTCGACTTGTCGTTAAGATGTTTTCCGACAAGTTCAAGGAGTTGACTACGGTGCGACTTTCTCACTCATAGCGATGCTAAGAGTCTGTTGGAATTATATTAGCAGTTATTGCATTATTTATGAAATCTTGTAGATAGGATGTCAAAACATTGTTTCCTCGATGATTTTCTTGAGGAAAGGTTGTATGTCATACAACCAGAAGGTTTTGTCAATCCTGAAAGATGCTAACAAGTATGCAAAGCTCCAGCAATCCTTCTAAGGACTAGAGTAAGCATCTCGGAGTTGGAATGTACGCTTTGATGAGATGATCAAAGATTTTGGGTTTATACAAAGTTTATGAGAAACTTGTAAGTGAGTGGGAGCACTATAGAATTTTTGATCAGTATATGTTGTTAACATATTGTTGATCATAAATGATGTAGAATTTCTGGAAAGCATACAGGGTTATTTGAAAGTGTTTTTCAATGGAAAACCTGGATTAAGCTACTTGAACATTGAGCATCAAGATCTATAAGGATAGATAAAAAATGCTTAATAGTACTTTCAAATGAATACATACTGTGACAAGATTTTGAAGGAGTTCAAAATAGATCATCAAAGGAGTTGTTGGCTGTGTTACAAGGTGTGAGTATTGAGTAAAACTCAAGACCTGACCACGGCAGAAGAGAGAGAAAGGACGAAGGTCGTCCCCTATGCTTTAGACGTAGGCTCTATAGTATGTTATGCTGTGTACCGCACCTGAAGTGTGCCTTGCCATGACTCAGTCAAGGGGTACAAGAGTGATCCAGGAATGGATCACATGACAGCGGTGGAACTTATCCTTAGTAACTAGTGGACTAAGGAATTTTCTCGATTATGGAGGTGGTAAAAGAGTTTGTCGTAAAGTGTTACGTCGATGCAAACTTTGACACTAATCCGGATGACTCTGAGTAGTAAACGGGATTCGTATAGTAGAGCAGTTATTTGGAATAGCTCCAAGTAGCGCGTGGTGGCTGCATATCTACAAGATGACATAGAGATTTGTAAAGCACACACGGATCTGAAAGGTTCAGACCCGTTGACTAATAACCTCTCTCACAAGCGATATATGAACAAACCCCATGGGTGTTGGATTCATTACAATCACATAGTGATGTGAACTAGATTATTGACTCTAGTGCAAGTGGGAGACTGTTGGAAAAATGCCCTAGAGGCAATAATAAAATGGTTATTATTGTATTTCATTGTACATGATAATTTTCTATTGTTCATGCTATAATTGTATTAACTGGAAACCGTAATACATGTGTGAATACATAGACCACAACATGTCCCTAGTAAGCCTCTAGTTGACTAGCTCGTTGATCAATAGATGGTTATGGTTTCCTGACCATGGACATTGGATGTCATTGACAACGGGATCACATTATTAGGAGAATGATGTGATGGACAAGACCCAATCCTAAGCGTAGCACGAGATCGTGTAGTCTCTTTTGCTAGAGATTTTCTAATGTCAAATTGTCAGGACCCCGATTCCAAGTCACATCGATCTAGCCGGTAACACCTCATATCACTTTGCGGCCTCACGCACGGTATTCCCACGGGTGTCGCCTTACCATGGCCCCGGACCGTTTGCGCCTTTTGGCTCACGTATATGATAGTGTCGCTAGCATCCATATGACAGAGAACCCGGGCCGACATGGCTAGTCGTGAACCCAAAGCGGCACTAACCAATGGGGACATGCATATATGAATCACATCGAGCATGTCGGTCAGCAGCGTGTGAATCCGGGCTATAGCACTGGGCTAACAGGACTCCGGGAACCCGGGCTGTAGCAGGCTAGGCAGGACTCCGGATGTCACCGTGTGACGTTTCCCCGAAGGGACAGACACAGGAACGAAGTGAATCACATGCCGGCTAGTCACGTGTTCCGGAGCAGTAGTGCTGGGCTAGCAGGACTCCGGTGAACCGGGCTATAGCGGACTACTATGGCTCATGGAAGCACAAGACTACATTTCCCCATAAGAGAGGCTACCAAGGATAAACAACTAGGTTGTCGGATCCCACACATACCAAGCATTTCAATCATACACACAATATGCTCGATATGTGTAAATACAACATGGGATCACAACATAACTCTACGACTCAATGTATTTATTCATTAGGCTCTGAGGAGCCAGATATTACAAACATGGGTCTCATCACCCAACATTCAGAGCATACAAGTCAAGCACATGCACAAGCTTAACATGTCTGAGTACAGACATCTACAAATGAAAAAGGCTGAGAAGCCTGACTATCTACAAGACCCTGCTGAGGGCACAAGATCGTAGCTGAGGTATCAAGCTAAACGTCGAAGTCCACGCGGAACTACTAGCGAGACTGAAGTATCTCTGCAAAACATAAATTAAGCAAACGTGAGTACAAAAGTACTCAGCAAGACTTACATCAGAACTAGCTACATATGCATCGGTATCAACAAGGGGGTGGGGGTGGGGTGGTGGAGTTTAACTGCAGCAAGCCAGCTTTGACTCAGTGGCTAACCTGAACTACGACTGCAAGCAACTCTTTTGAGGTGGCGCACACAAGTCCACATATTCACCATTCAATACACCACTATGGATCCGCTCCCGTCTCCCTACGAGAAGGCCATCCATAGCACTCACACTTATCTTGCGAGTTTTAGAGTATCCACTTTCACTTGTCTATGAACTGTTATAGGCAACCCAGAAGTCCTTTACCGCGGACACGGCTATTCGAATAGATCATTTATAACCCTACAGGGGCGTACTTCTTCACACACGCTCTCGCCACTTACCACCATGTACACGTCGTGTATCTCGGCAACCTTCAAGCGGAAGCCTGGCGAGGGAGTCGACCACGACCTGACTACCCACACAAGTCTCTAGTCTAGGTTTATCGCCTATTCGGGTTCCATCCGCGAGGAGATCCGGCCGGAGTTTCGCTCACAGCCCCAAACGATGTGTGCAGGGTTCCCGAGACACCAAACAGGCGCCCGGTATACCGTGCCACGGTGTATCTACCGAATCATAGCCCACCCTTAGGGTCAGCGCTACGCACGGCCGCCAACACATATCCTACAAACACCAGAAACTAGTTGCAACTCCTGGACAGAGGGCAAGGGCAGTTAATAAGTTGAGAGGGTCCATTGGTTTTGGGCCCAATGCGTGGTAGTAGCTGTTCATGGATCACAAACACAGAACTCAGTTCCTGAGAACGGTTTCAATGAGACAACCCACCATGTACTCCTACATGGCCTCTCACCGCTACCTTTACCAAATCGTGTTCACACACTTAGCTCACACAGTAGGACATGTTCATCACTATTCCAATTCATCTCCGATGAATCAGACCTAACTCAACTCTAAGCAGTAGCGGGCATGACAAAGAAGCATGAATGAGTAGGCACATCAGGGCTAAAACAACTCCTACTCATGCTAGTGAGTTTCATCTATTTACTTTGGCAATGACAGGTCATGCAGAGGAAAAGGGGTTCAGCTACTGCAGCATATAACAGTTGAATCGATGTTGTTCTAATGTAGTAAAAGAGAGCAGGAGTAAGAGAGTGGGATTGTATCGGAATGAACAAGGGGTTTTTGCTTGCCTGGCACTTCTGAAGATAGTGTAGTTCTTCATCGGTGTCATCGAACTTATTGTCGGAATGTCGTCTACTGAGAGGAGCAACTTCCGGCAATAAAGAAGGAAATGCAATCAATGCAATGCACAATATGATGCATGATCATGACATGGCAAAATGATTATGTTGGGCTAATGCAACTAAAACCAGATGGGTTTGAGTTATTTTGAACTCAAGGTTCAAGTTCAAATTCAAACTATGACTATATAAAGTGCATTATCATGTTTTGATATAAACAGCATGTTTAAGTTGCTTTGTCATGCATGAAAACAGCATAAATGGATAGATTGGATTTTTCTGATATTTTTTCATATATAATTTGTTTCATTTGGAGTTACGGTTGAATTACTATGAATTTTTGAAGTTTAAACTAATTTCTGGAATTTCCTGAATAATAATAAATCCAAAAAAGGTTAACTGCGTCAGCATGACGTCGTTGTGACGTCAGCATGTCAACAGATCGGGTCCAGGTCAAATCCGACCAGCTGGCGGAGTTAGTGCTAATGGCGAGGCCACGTCGGCCCTCGCCGGAGTTTGGCCGACGGCGACCAAAACTGCGCAGAAACTCATCAGAGAAGTGCGATCGGCGCCGGCTGGACGCGCGGAGACCATCGGGGCGTAGCTCGTGCTCTCCCGCATCCAGAGAGGCAGGTGGGTGGCTGCGGGGGTGCCGGAGCTCGTCGGAACAGAGCTCGCGGCGGCGGCCAGAGCTCGGCTCGAGCGGGAGCACGACTCCAGGGCACGGGGAAGCCGTATGAGGTGTGCCATGGCCTCCTGGGTCCTCTTGGAGCTTGTCTACGAGCTCGGATGTGGCGCACGCTAGCCAGAACGACGGCGGCGACCTGGCCGTGCGGCGGCGAGCTTCGCGCATGGCGGCTCTAGTGGTGGAGGACGTGTGGGGCGTCGAGAATAGAGGCGGAACGGAGAGGGGCTCACCCCGGTTCCAGCAGAGGCGACGTGGAGGGCGGGGACGAGCCATGGCCAGCGAATCGTCGGAGACGGCGCCAGTGCCGAAGCTTGGAGACGATGCCGATGGCGGTGTTTTGAGGTCTCCCGGCTCGCATGGCTCGGTGGAGAGGACGACGACGATGTGGCAGAGGTCTCGTGCACGTTAGAGGGGCGAGGAGGAGGCGATGGCCGCGACAACGACGAGCGACAGCGGCGGTTGCGCTCGGGCGCGAGAGGGAGAGAGAGCGGAAGAGGGGGGAAGCACGGGAGAGAGTGAGAGATTCAGGGGCTGGCGCGTGGCATCTCCCAGAGGTGTCCGGGCAAGCAGGCAGAGAGGAGGTGGCTAGGGCGCGTGCCCACGCGCAGCGACCACACGCGCGCGTCCTCCTAGCAGGAGCTTGAGGACGATGGTGCTGGTGGGCTGGGCTGGCCAACTGGGCTTTGGTGGGCGCCAGGTAAGTTCCAGGTGAGGCTCTGTGAGAACCGGATTTTTGGGATATAAATTTCCCAGAAAATGGCCCTTGTGCTCACCAGCCCCAGGATTACTGTTAGCTGATGAGGCACCAACTTGATACAGAAACTCCAAGCAAAGTACATCATATGTAGTACAAGACCATTCTGGCCTATGAGTACAACAAAAAGGTTTCTAGTGGTTGATGGCGGAAGCGGTTTGCGGATCATCAACGTCCATGGGACTCCATTTCCCACAGGAACAGCTGACCATGATAACTCCTATCTTCACGAGGCTACTATCACCATTGCGTAGGTTCCGGGGCTGCCATCACAACGCTCCTCTCCACGCAAGAAATCTGGCGAAGACAATAGCCAGGGACAAGCCAGTGAGTACTTTAAATGTACTCGCAAACATTAAGAACACATGTATAATATAGCCACTGATAATCATGTTTTGAAATATTCTATGATCACTTTGTCAATTATGAAATAAGGTTCATGATGCACACAAGCAGATCATTCAAATAAAACATGAGTAAACAATCCAGGAGTAGAAATGAAAAGAACCGATCGAGTGTCTGAAAAGACGCCTCGAAAGGATAATAATATGAAGCATGCCGCAGTCGGCCGTCTGAGCGACACCACATAAAGGGCTTATAAATAAAAGGAATAACAAGCATGCCACAGTCGGGCGTCTATGCAACACCACATAAAGGGCTTATAAATAAAAGGAATAACAAGCATGCACTAGTAGAAAACGGAGCTTTAAAACCGGTTCGTAAGGGCCTTTAGTGCCGGTTCCATAACCGACACTAATTGGTGGGCACTAAAGGCCCCCCCGTTAGTACCGGTTCGACACGAACCGGCGCTAAAGTGCCACCACGTGGCATGAGCTCGCGCCCTGGTATGGGGTTTTTTGAATTTTGTTTTGAAAATTTTGGAATTTTTTTTGATTTTTTTTAATTTTTAATTTTTCTAAATTATTTGGTGATTTAGTCTCTAATCACCTCTCTTAACTGCTCAAGTGTGGATCACTCATTCCAAATCATCTAACTTCCTGATCGGTCACCCATCCCTCTCACTACTCCAGCCTGAGCACGCTTAACTTTCGGGTTCTATTCTCCTTCGTTTCCAGGTCTGCTCTTGTTGTTTTCCTCACAATAGTAAGATGCCAATCCTATTAACCCTCAGAAGTTTAGCTTGAGCATGAAGTCACACATTTCACTGTTTGAGTTTGAAACTATTATTCTAAAAAACAGTAATTATTTGGTAACACTAGTATTTATTGAATAAGTTTGACCATAGTTTGACCATAATTTGACCATAATTTGACCACAGTTTGACCATAGTTTGACCAGATTTGACCAAAATTCAAAAAATTGAAATAATTATTTAGTAACACTAATATTCTTGAATAATTATGTAGTAACATTAATACTTCTTGAATAAGTAGTTTGACCAGATTTAACAATTTTTTTTAAAAAAAACTTAAATTTGACCATATCTTTTTTTCCTTTTGGAATTTGAGGATTCTAAAAAGTTGCAAACAGGCCATAGGCCGTCTCCATCGGATGTTGATTTTCGTGCTGAATTTTTTGATATATTATACGTTTTTTTCCGACATTGTATGGAAAAGTTATAGCCCTTTTACATTTTCCCTACACTTTTTGCAAAACATGTCCAAATTTAAGTTTTCAAATTTTCCTAACTAGTAGATGTAGTAATATAACTACCTCTCGAAGGATTTTATTGTTTGAAGTTTTTACCATTTTCTTTTGATTTTTTGAGAACTGAAATGGCGACACACAGGGGGGGGGGGGTAGAGTTTGAAAATTGCCCGATAGTGTCGGTTTGTGTCACAAACCGGTACTATAGGTCAGACCCCTTTAGTACTGGTTCGTGGCACAAACTGGTACTAAAGGTTATCCCTTTAGTACCGGTTCGTGCCACGAACCGGTACTAAAGGTGATCATGGGGCCCCAGCCTGACGCCAGCCTGCCATCACCCCTTTAGTACCGGTTCGTGGCACGAACCGGTACTAAAGGTTCAACACGAACCGACATTAATGCATAGTCGTTCGAACCAGCACTAATGGCACCATTAGTGCCGGCACAAATTCAAACAGGCACTAATGTGCTTCACATTTGACCCTTTTTCTACTAGTGATGCCACAGTCGGGCGTCTGAGCGACACCACATAAAGGGCTTATAAGTAAATGAAATAATAAGCATGCCACAGTCGGGCGTCTGTGCGACACCACATAAAGGGCTTATATAAAAATAATCACAATGAATATCCAGGAGGTAGAACCGTCCCAGGGGTACTCATTAATTTCAAATAATACAATTGATTAGTCCACAATAATAATAATAATAATCATAATCATCATATGTCAAAGGTCATAATCAATGTTCTGGTTTTAGTTTTTCCTCCGAAGACCGACACTAAGACCGACACTTGACCCATCCCAGACTGTAGTCCTTAACCATGGACACGACTATTCGAATAGGTATAATATCTCTGCAGAGGGTGTACTCTTTACCCACGAGTAACGGATTCCTTTAGTCCATCGGAACTAATTCCATCTACGGTCTTTTAGTCGAAAAACACGCCTGACTCGCACACACCAGCTTAACTTTACTATTGTCTGGAATCACCCACGACACCCGTTAAGCAAAACTCTAAGTGGGGGGGGGGGCTACAACCTCACTTAGCATGGGATCAAACTTATATCACGCGCTCTAAGGGGTGCCCCCCACTCGGTCCCAACCAGAAACACCCATGCCCCCGGACCAGGTGGCATGCCTACTGGATGCAGCCGGTATCTTCCACCGTGGCCTCTCTGTACGGTGTGTGCTAGGACAGGGGTTGACAACTTACTGAACCGTACCCTACCTACGGCAGGGACAAGTGGCAGCACGAAACAAGTATGGGGGTTACTGGAACAAGACTCGATCTACGGCCGACTCAGGAGGTTTAAGCATTCTTGCATGGTTAGCTCAAGAATTATATTTCACATCCATCAGACAGAACCACCACTCATCATACCTCCCCATGCCCCACCGGTCATAATCGTCTCGACGAGGGACAAGCTCGTGTCTACCCAAGACACAGGCTTTCCCGGATCCTTCCCGGTAGGCATGAGAGGCATGTGAGGGGGATTTCTATCACAAACATATCAAATGCCAACAACATGAAATCATCAATATGCATTATGATCGTATCATCGCATAGAATAACGAAATCTCCGAGACAAGATGGGGTTGCAACCGTATCAACAACGCAAGACAATATTATGCCAGGGTTCAGAATGCTTGCCTTCCAGGTGTGGAGGGGTGAGGTGCCCTCCAAAACTTTTGCAAGTTATAATCTCCCCTCCAAATTCCTATTTAAAAGAAATATTCAAATAGCGCATACTTTAAAAACAGTACAAAAAGTCATCCTAATTATTTTTGAAATAAATCTTAAAATAAACTAGGTGAAATTTTAGAGAGGTAGGAAAAAGAATCAATCCATTTGGATTTTTATTTAAAAAGATATAGCCAGTCAAAGTTTCAGTCAAACTCTGTTTTTAAAATAAAATAGAAAAAGAAAACGTTTCAAATATGAATACGCTCTCGGGCAGAGAAAACGTACTTTAGGTTTTGCGCTTCCACTTAAAACACGTGGAGGCGGGGCTGCGTCACTAACAGTGGGTCCCATGGGCCCACTAGTCAGGTTTGACCAGTCGTCCCCCGCCTTCGCTCTCCTTTGGCCGAACGGAGGCGTAGCTCCGGCGATCTTCGTCGGTGAACGGCGGCTCCTCGAGGGCATCCGAGGGCAGGGATGGATCCGCCAGCCCAAGGTGGTCCTCCCGGTGGTCGACTGGCCAGCGGGGACAGAGGGAGTCGCCGGCGGCGAGCTCCGTGGCGGAGGAAGCTTCGGGTGAATTTGGGGTTCTGGGCTGTGGTGGTTCTGGGTTGCGTTTGAGGGGTTGGGCAGCTCCGCGAGGTCGAGGGGAGAAGGATGGAAGCACGGGAGGAGTTTGGGGGCCTCGGTCTTGGCCGGATTTCGCCGGAGCGTGGCGGCGGCCGAATCCGTCGGAGGTGGGGAAGACGACCACCTCCTGTCATTCTCTGGCTATGGGGGGCTCTAGAGAGGTGGTATGAGGTTGCTTGAGGGCCTGGACGAGCTCGGGGGCTCCTTATATAGCGTAGCCATGTCGGTTCGCGGCGGCCGTGGATAGCATAGCCATGTCGGTTCGCGGCGACTGCCATTCTGTAGCAGCAGGGGGACGTGGAGGCGACGAGCGCTTGCGGACAAGCTTGCGGATAAGCTTGAGCTGCTTCAGGGGGCAGCTGGCATGCGATGCTGGCTCGGGCGGCACCATCCGCGGCAGAGGCTGTGGTGGCCGGCCGCTAGCTGCCGTGGCCGACCTGACGGCGGCGCTGTAGGGCTCCAGGGGCTGGCTTGGAGGGTTCCGATGTGTGGACGAGGGCGAGCGTGGCTCTGCAGGCGAGCAAGGGCCAGGGGAGCGACGCGGCGGCTCGGGCGCACGCACGTGCAAAACGCACGCTCTGGGCGCACCCAGCGCACGCACGCTATGTGCTCGATCCAATGCCAGGGCGTGCTAGAGGTCTTGGGTGAGGTTGGGATTTAACAGATCTATGTTAGAGTCATATAGGGGCTTAGTGGACATGTTAGTTTGTCCAGAGGTGCAAGGTCACAGTGCAAAGACAAAAATCATGTCAAAGCTGTCCATGCACTCAAGCTGTTTGGCAGAATGCCAATGGCATCTAGGCAACTCTTGGGGTGGCCCAAATCTCCAGATCATAGTCTCTTTAGATGTAGGAGAGGATGTCAAGGTCAGTTGGTCAAATCCAGAAACTTGCTAGTGCAAGTTTTGCAAAACTTTAGTTCTGGACAGAAGGCAAATGGCATTGTTTCATGAACCAAAAATGCTCCAATGAGTCCAACCTCCTGGACTTAAGGGTTTTGTGGGATGGTTTATAAGCAGGAGAAAGCACATGGTTACTAGAGCAAAAATAATTAGGGTTGCAATAGAAAATGCCAAGCTAGGCCAGAATGAAGATGAGGATGATTCACTCAAAAATTTCAAAGAACATCACTGGGTTTTTGCATAAAGTTGAATTATAAGCATCTACTGACCTCTCCATTTTTTGGTGGAAACATTAATGAAGTATTTAAATAGGTTGTAGTGCAAAATTGCCAACTGGACCAGATTTGAAAACTTGGGGTAGAGCTCAAAATTTCCACTAAGTGAAATATATTTTTGCATAAAAGTGACTTAAAAATATCACATGACATCCCCAAATTTTGGTTGGACTTTTTAAATAAACTTATAAAAGGGTTGTAGTTCAAATGGGACCCTAAAACCATAGGAAACCATTTTCAAGAAATAAAGATCAGGGGAGAATAATAATATAATTAAATCCACTGATAAAGGAAAAGTTTTTCTTGAGAGGGTAAACAAGTCCAATAGTATATTTGGAAAGTTTTCACTTTGGGTAAAAACTCCATAAAAATCAAAGAAGGGAGTGGTCCTGAAATCAAAGAAAAACCAGAAAATGAAAAATTTAATTTCCTGGCAAACTTTTTAATAAACAAAACATGTTCAAATTTTTGGGGTGTTACAACACTACCCCCCTTAAGAAAAATCTCATCCTCGAGATTTGCTAAAAGCTGTTTTAAGAAAATATATGCAATAAAATGTGGCTAAAGTGAGAGGGCAATAAGTGGTGTAAAACCACAGTGTGGAACACTGGTGCTGCGTGGAAAAATCCACGGTTAGGGAAAAAAGAGAGATTTCTACGTTGGATACAGTAAATTTAGAATAGATTCTAAATTCTAAAATACGCTGGTCATACCTGAGAGCACAGTGCTCTCTCTGGCTGACAGGTGGGCCCAGGGTCCACTGTCAGTCTCTTCTTCTTCCTCTCTCCCGCGCACTTTCCCGCGCTTTCTCCACCGACGACGTCTAGCGCGTAGGGCATCTAGGCCGTACTGCGGTAGTGCGCGGCGTGCTAGCTGCCGGTGCAGTGTGCACTCACCTCGCGGGCCAGCATGCTGTCGGCACTGCTCGCGGATTCGCCTCCGAACACCGGCGATTGGGCGACGAGTGGCGCTGGTGGACTTTGCCCACCGTACACTGATCTCAAGCTATAAAACGGCCGAGGTGTTCCTCTCTTCTTCCTCACACCTGGCCACGCTTCTCCTTCTCCTTCTTTCTCCTCCATCTCCGTTTACAGAAGCTTGAGGCGAGGCTCTAATGGCCGGGGCAGTGCCGGACTGGTACGTGATCCTAGTGTGCGGAGGGCTGGCGGCATTGCTGGGGCTCTCCGTGCTCCTGTGCGCGATGATCCTTGATGATCGCCGCGATGCTGCCGCTCGAGTGTTGGCTCTCCGCGGTGGCGGTGATCACGAGGATTAGGGTGGTGTCGGGTGCTAACTGTTGTCGGTGCGCTAGGGGTAACTTGTACCCGGATGATTATCCACTAATCTCTCCTTCAGAGACTGTGGTGTGTTAGGGAGGTGATCAGTTAGATGCAACACGGTTACGTGGTTTGCAATTAGTGCAAGTGTTCGAGCGGTGAAGGTTGTGAGTCTGCTGCCGTGGTGCTGCATGAATAAAATCTTTGTCGTGAGAAGATATATGCTGTAGCAGCTCAGGGAGAAGAAATCTCACTCCAGGATTTTTCGCGAGTGAAAATTAGTTAATCAAGAATTAATGGCAGTAAAAACTACTCACAATAACTGAAACCAAATATTTATCTCATCGCACAAGATTTAGAATAACACGCATAAGTTACAACACTTAACTAAATACGGGAATAAAAGAACATAGCAGTGACGTCTACAATGAAAATGGCAACTGAACGGGGTCCCGAGAAAACGTCTCTGGTACTGGGGCGCACTCTTCTTCTATCGGGGGAAGCGGATTGACCAGTAGATGAATGCGTCTCTCCTGGTCGGGCCTCAGTGGTCTGCCGATGGCGATCTGAGGATTTAAATCAGCGAGGCTCTAGAGATAACCCATTACTCGCTAGGTCAAACACTCTTGAGCGATGACATACTGGACAAGTTTGGCCAGTACTGGTTCTCTCTCAATTCATCCCCCGGAAAAAGATGTTACTCCTCCGGGTGCTGCTCGACTCGGGAAGTAGTAATACCCTCGTTCGCTGGCATAAGGCACCGCGAATCAAAGGCGAACAAGTGCTTCATGTGCAGCAGCCTCTATGGCCATCTGCGGAGTCGGCATTGATTTCCCCAGGAAGGAGACTTCCGTTGGGTCTGGGTTTGAGTTTACCGAAGGGATGTGCACTACTGCCCAATATTTGGAGGTGGAGGAGGTGATTCTCGATATGAGCAGCTCGTACTGGGGTGGCTGGGTAGAACCCATGGTACTCCAGGTAAAGTCCCACAATATTTTAACAAAACTACCCGGGGTTGCATCTGGGGTTCTCAGATAAATGCTAGGGCTCGGCATGGCAAGAAATGGTTGTGAAGGTGGTGCACAAGGTGAGGGGTACTTGGCAAGGTCACAAGGTGGCCTTTTATATAGCAACTGGGCTGGGTTATTTACCGCGGTGAGGGGCAACTGGTTTGTCGGTTCTGCTCTATGGGGGTCGGGGTCAGTGCCACAGATACACATATCTCACAAAAGCGACACAGTACTGTGGGTGTCGTCGGGGTTGGTTTTAGGTAGCTACGCCTGGTATTAAAAATGCAGCCATACACCAACGCACTCATGCATGGCTGCAATTTAATATAGGGGCGCACCAGCAAACAACCTTGTGGCGATACAATATCACACAATTACAGGGTGTGGACATACTGAGACTCAGTACTACTCGAGTGATTTAGTCCACCTCGTTTATATCTAGGCGGCCGTGCCTTGTGGATGCCGAGGTTTCTCCACGGGTTTCATCATCGGAGTTAGCTGGAGGGGGCTGAGGTGCTGCAGGGTCGGGGTAGTGATGATGACCATCGCGGGGATTGTTGGCCACAATCCCATTGGAGTGTGTTCCCAAAAGGCGACGAAGCACTTCTGGGGTCATCAAAGCACCTTGCTCGATGGCTGGGGCTGACCTCAAGGTCTCGATCGGTTGTCCGAACAGCACGACTGGGTTGTCGGCGTCGGGCTCATCTTATCTTCTTGCTGGGGCTCGGCGGATCAGTTGTCCTCGAGCTGCGATCAGATCAAGGGTGATTTGATCGAACAGTTCCTCTAGTGCACTTACATAGCGCACCAGATGCAATAATGCAAGATCCATCTCATGATCTCCGTTGGCAACTTGGGGTGGTCTACCATACCCGTCACGGCTGGGGTAGTAGTAGAACAAGCGGCAGTTAACTCTGGGCGACAAGTGTTGGAGTTGAACTATAGCCTCTCGAGCGGCTAGTTGGATGGCTTGTGGCTCAAAGGAAGTTGTCCTTCCGGTAAACCTGTAGGGGCATTCTGGCGATAGACCCCTGCCATAGACGTGCACAGTGGCCCAGAATTGACGGCTCTCATCGCTCATGGACCCTTGGTACACAACATATTCTGGGGGCTCTTCTAATGCAAAGGCACGGCGGGTGAGGTTTGCTAGCACGGTCACAAAACCTCCAAGGTTGGTTGCTGTGGTCTCATTGTGAACAATGGGGCCAGGAATTATAGCTTGGTTTGGGGTAGAGGCTGTGCTATGCTGGGTTGAGGCCAGCGTGCCCTTTTTTATAGAAAAAGGGCATGGAGTCTTCCTTCGCACGCTTGTGAGAAACACTATTTAGGCATCGGTCACTGGCGCATGATCGACAGGCTAGGTTGATAGGTTGGGCACCGACTGCCAAAAGGTGTCAGGTTCACTGTGTGGCTATCTTATGCGAGAAGCTTGGCCGGGCTTGGGTTCAGTTTTGGTGGGTTGGTTTTCATAGGTTTTTTACCTGGCTAGGATAGGATTAGCCAATGGTCAGCCTCGCTCTGATACCAAGTTTGTCAGGACCGGATTTTTGGGATATAAATTTCCCAGAAAATGGCCCTTGTGCTCACCAGCCCCAGGATTACTGTTAGCTGATGAGGCACCAACTTGATACAGAAACTCCATCCAAAGTACATCATATGTAGTACAAGACCATTCTGGCCTATGAGTACAGCAAACAGGTTTCTAGTGGTTGATGGCGGAAGCGGTTTGTGGATCATCAACGTCTATGGGACTCCATTTCCCACAGGAACAGCTGACCAGGATAATTCCTATCTTCGCGTGGCTGCTATCACCATTGCGTAGGTTCCGGGGCTGTCATCACAATGCTCCTCTCCACGCAAGAAATCTGGCCAAGACAATAGCCAGGGACAAGCTAGTGAGTACTTTGAATGTACTCGCAAACATTAAGAACACAGGTATGATATAGCCACTGATAATCATGTTTTGAAATATTCCATGATCACTTTGTCAGTTATGAAATAAGGTTCATGATGCACGCAAGCAGATCACTCAAATAAAACATGAGTAAACAATCCAGGAGTAGAAATGAAAAGCACCGATCGAGTGTCTGAAGCGACGCCTCGAAAGGATAATAATATGAAGCATGCCGCAGTCGGGCGTCTGAGCGACACCACATACAGGGCTTATAAATAAAAGGAATAACAAGCATGCCACACTCGGGCGTCTGTGCGACACCACATAAAGGGCTTATAAATAAAAGGAATAACAAGCATGCCACAGTCGGGCGTCTGAGCGACACCACATAAAGGGCTTATAAGTAAATGAAATAATAAGCATGCCACAGTCGGGCATCTGTGTGACACCACATAAAGGGCTTATATAAAAATAATCACAGTGAATATCCATGAGGTAGAACCGTCCGAGGGGTACTCATTAATTTCAAATAAAACAATTGATTAGTCCACAATAATAATAATCATAATCATCATATGTCAAAGGTCATAATCAATGTTCTGGTTTAGTAGTTTTTCCTCCGAAGACCGACACTAAGACCGACACTTGACCCATCCCAGATTGTAGTCCTTAACCATGGACACGGCTATTCGAATAGGTATAATATCTCTGCAGAGGGTGTACTCTTTACCCACGAGTAAAGGATTCCTTTAGTCCATCGGAACTAATTCCGTCTACGGTCTTTTAGTCGAAAACACGCCTGACTCGCACACACCAGCTTAACTTTACTCGTGTCTAGAATCACCCACGACAACCGTTAAGAAAAACTCTAAGTGGGGAGGCTACAACCTCGCTTAGCATGGGATCAAACTTATATCGCGCGCTCTAAGGGGTGCCCCCCCTCTCGGTCCCAACCGGAAACACCCATGCCCCCGAACCAGGTGGCATGCCTACTGGATGCAGCCGGTATCTTCCACCATGGCCTCTCTGTTCGGTGTGTGCTAGGACAGGGGTTGACAACTTACTGAACTGTAGCCTACCTACGGCAGGTACAAGTGGCAGCACGAAACAAGTATGGGGGTTACTGGAACAAGACTCGATCTACGGCCGACTCAGGAGGTTTAAGCATTCCTGCATGGATAGCTCAAGAATTATATTTCACATCCATCAGACAGAACCACCACTCATCATACCTCCCCATGCCCCACCGGTCATAATCGTCTCGACGAGGGACAAGCTCGTGTCTACCCAAGACAGAGGCTTTCCCGGATCCTTCCCAGTAGGCATGAGAGGCATGTGAGGGGGATTTCTATCACAAACATATCAAATGCCAACAGCATGAAATCATCAATATGCATTATGATCGTATCATCACATAGAATAACAAAATCTCCGAGACAAGATGGGGTTGCAACCGTATCAACAACGCAAGACAATATTATGCCAGGGTTCAGAATGCTTGCCTCCCAGGTGTGGAGAGGTGAGGTGCCCTCCAAAACATTTGCAAGTTATAATCTCCCCTCCAAATTCCTATTTAAAAGAAATATTCAAATAACGCGTACTTTAAAAACAGTACAAAAAGTCATCCTAATTATTTTTGAAATAAATCTTAAAATAAACTAGGTGAAATTTTAGAGGTAGGAAAAAGAATCAACCCATTTGGAGTTTTATTTAAAAAGATATAGCCAGTCAAAGTTTCAGTCAAACTCTGTTTTTAAAATAAAACAGAAACAGAAAATGTTTCAAATATGAATACGCTCTCGGGCAGAGAAAACGTACTTTTAGGTTTTGCGCTTCCACTTAAAACACGTGGAGGCTGGGCTGGGTCACTGACGGTGGGTCCCTTGGGCCCACTGGTCAGGTTTGACCAGTCGTCCCCCGCCTTCGCTCTCCTTTGCCCAACGGAGGCGGAGCTCCGGCGATCTCCGCCGGCGAACGGCGGCTCTTCGAGGGCATCCAAGGGCAGAGATGGATCCGCCAGCCCAAGGCGGTCCTCCCGGTGGTCGACTGGCCGGCGGGGACGGAGGGAGTCGCCGGCGGCGAGCTCCGCGGCGGAGGAAGCTTCAGGTGAATTTGGGGTTCTGGGCTGTGGTGGTTCTGGGTCGCGTTTGAGGGGTTGGGCAGCTCCGCGAGGTCAAGGGGAGAAGGATGGAAGCACGGGAGGGGTTTGGGGGCCTCGGTCTTGGCCGGATTTCACTGGAGCATGGCGGCGGCCGAATCCGTCGGAGGTGAGGAAGACGACCTCCTCCCGTCGTTCTCTGGCTATGGGGGGGGGGGCTCTAGAGAGGTGGTATGAGGGTGCTTGAGGGCCTGGACGATCTCGGGGGCTCCTTATATAGCGTAGCCATGTCGGTTCGTGGCGGCCGTGGATAGGATCGCCGGCGACCGCTATTCTGTAGCAGCAGGGGGACGTGGCGGCGACGAGCGTTTGCGGACAAGCTTGCGGATAAGCTTGAGCTGCTTCAGGGGGTAGCTGGCGAGCGAGGGTGACTCGGGCGGCGCCGTCCGCGGCAGAGACTGCTGTGGCCGGCTACTAGCTGCCGTGGCCAACCTGACGGCGGCGCTGTAGGGTTCTAGGGGCTGGCTTGGAGGGTTCCGACGTGTGGACGAGGGCGAGCGTGGCTCTGCAGGCGAGCAAGGGCCAGGGGCACAACGCAGTGGCTCGGGCGCACGCACATGCAAAACACACGCTCTGGGCACGCCCAGCGCACGCACGCTATGTGTTCGATGCAATGCCAGGGCGTGCTAGAGGTCTTGGGTGAGGTTGGGATTTAACAGATCTAGGTTAGAGTCATATAGGGGCTTAGTGGACATGTTAGTTTGTCCAGAGGTGCAAGGTCACAGTGCAAAGACAAAAATCATGTCAAAGTTGTCCATGCACTCAAGGTGTTTGACAGAATGCCAATGGCATCTAGGCAACTCTTGGGGTAGCCCAAATCTCCAGATCATAGTCTCTTTATATGTAGGAGAGGATGGCAAGGTCAGTTGGTCAAATCCAGAAACTTGCTAGTGCAAGTTTTGCAAAACTTCAGTTCTGGACCAAAAATGCTCCAATGAGTCCAACCTCCTGGACTTAAGGGTTTTGTGGGATGGTTTATAAGCAGGAGAAAGCACATGGTCACTAGAGCAAAAATAATTAGGGTTGCAATAGAAAATGCCAAGCTGGGCCAGAACGAAGATGAGGATGATTCACTCAAAATTTTCAAAGAACATGACTGGGTTTTTGCATAAAGTTGAATTATAAGCATCTACTGACCTCTCCAATTTTTGGTGGAAATATTAGTGATGTATTTAAATAGGTTGTAGTGCAAAATTGCCAACTGGACCAGATTTGAAAACTTGGGGTAGAGCTCAAAATATCCACTAAATGAAATATATTTTTGCATAAAAGTGATTTAAAAACATCACATGACATCCCCAAATTTTGGTTGGAATTTTAAATAAACTTATAAAAGGGTTGTAGTTCAAATGGGACCCTAAAACCATAGGAAACCATTTTCAAGAAATAAAGATCAGGGGAGAATAATAATATAATTAAATCCACTGATAAAGGAAAAGTTTTTCTTGAGAGGGTAAACAAGTCCAATAGTATATTTGGAAAGTTTTCACCTGGGGTAAAAACTCCATAAAAATCAAAGAAGGGAGTGGTTCTGAAATCAAAGAAAAACCAGAAAATGAAAATTTAATTTCCTGGCAAACTTTTTAGTAAACAAAATATGTTCAAATTTTTGGGGTGTTACAGCCTTTGTTCTTTTCCTATTTTTATTTCTCTTTTCTATTTTCTGTAATTGTGCTTGGCTTTATTAAAAATACTTAGGCACACTCAAAAATCACCAAACTGCTCATGGCCAGTGTTTGGAATATATCCAACATGGAACATTTTAGTTTAGGATTATTTGGGCATTTTAAATATTTTATAGTATTTAAGTGCCCAAATTCAAATAGAGTATGATTTAATTCAGAGCCCAAATATGTCATGGAAAAATGTGCATCACCTCTGGTTACTGTTTCCTGCATTTTTCAAAAATGATGAACATTGTTTATAGCCATTTGGATTTACTGAAAATATTTTAGTTGAACCTAGTGAATTCCTTTGATGCTAGGGTTTAGGTGATCCCCATTTCAAGTTTCAAACAAATATAGACATGATGCAAGGATGCTTATGAAACTAATTGCAATCAAACTCTAGGGCTGTGACAACTCACCCCCACTAAATAGGAATCTCGTCCCGAGATTCAGGACGTGAGGTGAGAAGACAAAAGGGACACAAGACCAACACAATCTTCGCGATCCAGGGTGCACTCCATAGGAATGTTGATTTGATCACCTTCATTGTCTGGAAGTCTTGCTCCAGGAACTCCTACCAACATGACAACAAGAGGGAAAAGAAACTCTAGAAGGATTGATCTTCTCAAAGATTGAGCAGCTCAGGTTTAACTCACGGAATGAGACATAGATACATCTCACGAGCTGAGACGCGAATCACACACTAGGAGTGATGGAAAGAGGTAGATGACAAGGTTCTACTAGGTAGGCAAAAATCTCACGCTGAAGAGGGTGGGGCAAGATCTCAAGATAATTATGAAATAATTGCCATGATTCCATAATGGGGCACCTTAGGGGAGGTGCCTCGTAGAATTATTCCCTTAAGTGGCAAAAAGGATTACTTTTGATATCCATATCATTGAAACTCTTTATACCAGCCTAAGGCAATCACAATCGATCGTTTGGCGGAGTTCAAAGGAATGGCATACCCGGATTCGAATGGATGATGTGGACTACCTTGTTGAAGACAACACGATAGATGATTTTGCTTATCATCGGAAATGAATGGGACCCATGGTAGTACCACTGTTGAAGATGATCCTGACCAGGAATTACCGAGAAGGTAGTCCAAGATAGAATGGCACAACGGCGGTGCAAGCTGGGAAGAAAATGCAAATGTTGGGAATGATTCTAGTAATCGGGGATAAACTCAACAGTAGAGAGTGATTCCACTGTTTGAATGGCTCTAGCATAATCAAGGAAACCGAGAGCACAACGACCCCTGAGGAGCAACTTCTAGAATAAGATGCACTAAATCCTCATGGAGAAGATGGTCAAATAGCTCAATCAAGATACTACAACGATAGATCTTCCGGCTAGGTGTGTCGGCCAGAACATCAACCTTGTCGGGACCTACATCATAAATCTTGGAATAGCTCCAACCATCATATCTGCAAGAGATTAAGATCTGGATGGTAACGGGATATTTCAGACAACATTTCCGGAAAGAAAGTTTGCAACACAAACCGACGAGACGATGTTGCGAGATTCTTGGGAATTGAACTACGATAGTAAACTCCTAAACATGAGCTGGTTCTGCTACATATATGTGAACACGTTGTCCAAGACAAGCATGACCATGTAGAAGTCTTACAACAAAACACTACCGAGTTCAGGTGGGGAACCATCATTGAGGATATCGAAGTCTTTACACGCGCTAGACTTCTTTTCCTTGAACAAATCGATCAGCGGCTTGGGGTGCTAGGAATTACACATGGAGTGGAGGTAATTAATCTACCAAACCACAGAATACCTCGCACATGCATGACTGACTTGGGACGATTCCAGGGGAAGCAAAACTAACTTTCTCAAATTCATGGCGGCAACTTGCACCTAATGCACGTGAACTTAGAGGAAGTCACTACTTTCATCCAAGCATAAGCTTCATGAACGGAACACGAAGGCATTGCTCACAAAGTTTTCAACACTAGGTTGATGTTCAACATGAATCATGGGGGAGACAAAATGCTGCTAATATGCTCAACAGCAACTCATCAGAATTTCCATATCACTGGACTTCAACCATCACGTGAACATGGTGATAGCATTGGTCAACCAAAAGATGTAATGGTGTATGCTCGAGGGATCAACCACGAGCAAGACAACATTACGAACATCGTTGGTTCTGATTTGACTTGACGATAGCCCATACTCAAGTCAAAGTTTTAACAAGGCAGTAGATCCAACAACTGATCATGGGGACCAATCGATGAATATATCATCTTTCTTCAACACACACACCAAAAGATATCCCTTAACACGAACTAAGTCAGACAAGCTTTTATCTTCCAACTCTCCAAGTTGTTGTTTGGCTTATCCAACTAGCTCAGGGGTATCCCACACAGATTCTTGGAAAAGGGGTGGTTTATAAGAAACCAACTTGATCACGAACTCAACATAGCAGTCAGGTGCCAACCTGGTTATACTTCCGAGAAGACTTTCGAAAAATCACGAACCACCGATATGTTACTAGGCTTGAGAACAATCTTGCTTTTCAGGGCAAGACGATATGACCGAAAGAGTGAGGGATTGACACAATCCCAACTCATGGATCGAAGAGTGCACCAGAAATAAGGACTAGGTAGCACGATCAATCTTAGGATGATGATTTAATAACCAGCACGCTAAGAATGAGAATATTCTCCATTTACTACAAAGCAACCAGTTGCTCGGAGTACTGATTTCACACATCACAATTCACTTGTCGGCATTCCGGTTACAACAACACGGGACCGAGGAATGAACAATGATGGCAAGAAGTATCACTAAATCAAGAATTCGTAAGAAATGGTGCAATTCTCATGACAATCCTGACATAAAGGGGGTAATACTCCGAGGTAGAACAGAACAAAAGCTAGATTGGCATTTGATCTGCAAAATACAACTACTTTGACCAGTCCAAGAAATGGATGAGGTACTGGAGTTTGTTTTTCCTAGTCATTCTAAACTAGAATGGCTTGACAGCCACAAGAATAATAGGCATCGATGAACACGAATGCACAACTATTCCTGACTATCAATTGATAGATGAGGGCCAGAAAACAGCTAAAGAGAGACAACTCAAAGGAACATATGGTTTTCTAGGTTGCGGATGCATAGATTTAGTATGCCAAACAAGTTCAACATATTTCTTCCAGATAATCCATGCAGAAAGGTAGGACTGGCAGAGTCACAATGTAGAATGGAGAACTCATCGAGAGCATTCTTATTGTGACTCTTTCGTTCAGAGAACGTCTGCCTTGACTGGTTCATGGTATTGGAAGAATGACATACCACGGGCCTCGAGGACTATCGCAAAGGTTACTAACATCCTAAAGGAACTAGCAAACACTATCAACATGAAGTAGGTAGAGTGGATTTTGGGCTCAAAAACCCAGGAATAGAAGGCCTACTAACTAAATGGCATCACGGGATGCTTTCGAGAATAATGGCCAGAATGATCACGCTGGAGATAAAAAACATTGCTAGATAACTAGGTGACTCCCTAAGACACCTAGGGTCATAATAATAGCTTCAACATATATACCGAGGCAATAGAGTACCTCAACGCACCGGTTAGTGTGCTTATTCTGACCAAAAAGGACATCGGGAACAGAAAGAAAGGACTTGCAAATGCATCAGACTACTTCGAGACCTGGGATGACTCGGACAACATAATGGCTGTAAATGCTCAAAATGATTTGAGACATCATGCAAAATGGTGGCATAACCACTCAACAACACAATATCAAGGTTCCGAGATCAACTGTCAACACACAGATATAGTAGGAACTGAACTGAGAATTGAATCCATCAATCCTATAAGTCTATGGATTAGTAACACGTCATCCTGATAGATAGATGAGAAGGCCTAGTTTCTTAACCCCGTAGAAAAGAAGAGGTTGACTTACATCAGAAGGGCATAAGGTAAAGGAGTAAAAAGAGCCTTACGTTCCCATCCACAATCAATTCCCTTATATAACTAAAGAATTTCTAGACTCAACTTCGACCAGTATGGCTTGGTAATCCTACAGGCAGTCAGGCTCTGATACCAAGGCTGTTAGGACCCCAATTCCAAGTCACATCGATCTAGCCGGTAACACCTCATATCACTTTGCGGCCTCACGCACGGTATTCCCACGGGTGTCGCCTTACCATGGCCCGGGTCCATTTGCGCCTTTTGGCTCACGTATATGATAGTGTCGCTAGCATCCATATGACAGAGAACCCGGGCCTACATGGCTAGTCGTGAACCCAAAGTGGCACTAACCTATGGGGACAGGCATACATGAATCACATCGAGCATGTTGGTCAGCAGCATGTGAATCTGGGCTGTAGCACTGGGCTAACAGGACTCCGGGAACCCGGGCTATAGTAGGCTAGGCAGGACTCCGGATGTCACCACGTGACATTTCCCCGAAGGGACAGACACAGGAACAAAGTGAATCACATGCCGGCCAGTCAAGTGTTCCGGAGCAGTAGTGTTGGGCTAGCAGGACTCTGGTGAACCAGGCTGTAGTGGACTACTATGGCTCATGGAAGCACAATACTACATTTCCCCATAAGAGAGGCTACGAAGGATAAACAACTAGGTTGTCGGATCCCACATATACCAAGCATTTCAATCATACACACAATATGCTCGATATGTGTAAATACAACGTGGCATCACAACATAACTCTATGACTCAAGGTATTTATTCATTAGGCTCCGAAGAGCGAGATATTACAAACATGGGTCTCATGACCCAACATTCAGAGCATACAAGTCAAGCACATGCGGAAGCTTAACATGTCTGAGTACAGACATCTACAAATGAAAAAGGCTGAGAAGCCTGACTATCTAGAAGACCCTGCCGAGGGCACAAGATCGTAGCTGAGGTATCAAGCTAAACGTCGAAGTCCACACGGAACTACTAGCGAGACTGAAGTCTCTTTGCAAAACATAAATTAAGCAAACGTGAGTACAAATGTACTCAGCAAGACTTACATCAGAACTAGCTACATATGCATCAGTATCAATAAGGGGGGGGGGTGGTGGAGTTTAACTATAGCAAGCCAGCTTTGACTCAGTGGCTAACCTGAACTACGACTGCAAGCAACTCTTTTGAGGTGGCGCACACGAGTCCACATATTCACCATTCAATACACCACTATGGATCCGCTCCCGTCTCCCTACGAGAAGGCCATCCATAGCACTCACACTTATCTTGCGAGTTTTAGAGTATCCACTTTCACTTGTCTATGAACTGTTATAGGCAACCCAGAAGTCCTTTACCGCGGACACGGCTATTCGAATAGATCATTTATAACCCTGCAGGGGTGTACTTCTTCACACACGCTCTCGCCAGTTACCACCATGTACACGTCGTGTATCTGGGCAACCTTCAAGCGGAAGCCTGGCGAGGGAGTCGGCCACGAGCTGACTAACCACACAAGTCTCTAGTCCAGGTTTATCGCCTATTCGGGTTCCATCCGTGAGGAGATCCGGCCGGAGTTTCGCTCACAGCCCCAAACGATGTGTGCAGGGTTCCCGAGACACCAAACGGGCGCCTGGTACACCGTGCCACGGTGTATCTAGCGCATCATAGCCCACCCCTCGGGTCAGCGCTACGCACGACCGCCAACACATATCCTACAAACACCAGAAACTAGTTGCAACTCCTGGATAGAGGGCAAGGGCAGTTAATAAGTCGAGAGGGTCCATTAGTTTCGGGCCCAATGTGTGGTAGTAGCTGTTCATGGATCACAAACACAGAACTCAATTCCTGAGAATGGTTTCAATGAGACAACCCACCATGTACTCCTATATGGCCACTCAGTGCTACCTTTACCAAATCGTGTTCACACACTTAGCTCACACACAGTAGGACATGTTCATCACTATTCCAATTCATCCCCGATGAATCGGACCTGACTCAACTCTAAGCAATAGCGGGCATGAAAAACAAACATGAATGAGTATGCACATCAGGGCTCAAACAACTCCTACTCATGCTAGTGAGTTTCATCTATTTACTATGGCAATGACAGATCATGTAGAGGAAAAGGGGTTCAGCTACCGCAGCATATAACAGTTGAATCGATGTTGTTCTAATGCAGTAAAAGAGAGCAGGAGCGAGAGAGTGGGATTGTATCGGAATGAACAAGGGGGTTTTGCTTGCCTTGCACTTCTGAAGATAGTGTAGTTCTTCATCGGTGTCATCGAACTTATCGTCGAAATGTCGTCTACTGAGAGGGGACAGGTTCCGGCAATAAAGAAGGAAACACAATCAATGCAATGCACAATATGATGCATGATCATGACATGGAAAAATGATTATGTTGGGCTAATGCAACTAAAACCAGATGGGTTTGAGTTATTTTGAACTCAAGGTTCAAGTTCAAATTCAAACTATGACTATATAAAGTGCATTATCATGTTTTGATATAGACAACATGTTTAAGTTACTTTGTCATGCATGAAAACAGCATAAATGGATAAATTGGATTTTTCTGATATTTTTTCATATATAATTTGTTTCATTTGGAGTTACGGTTGAATTACTATGAATTTTGAAGTTTAAACTAATTTCTGGAATTTCCTGAATAAGAATAAATCAGAAAAAGGGTAACTGTGTCAGCATGACGTCATTGTGACATCAGCAGGTCAACAGACCGGGTCCAGGTCAAACCCGACCAGTGGGGTCCACTGGTCAGTGAGACAGAAACTAATCCCATGTTGACTACGGCTTTGACCCGCTGCGGGGCCCGCTGTCAGCGTCTAATGGTGGTCCAGCTGGCGGGGTTAGTGCTAATGGCGAGGCCATGTCGGCCGTCACCGGAGTTTGGCCGGCGGCGACCAAAACTGTGGCAGAAATTCGTCGGAGAAGCGCGACCGGCGGCGGCTGGACGCCCAGAGACCACCGGGGCGCAGCCCATGCTCTCCCGCATCCAGAGAGGCGGGTGGGTGGCTGCGGGGGTGCCGGAGGTCGCCGGAATAGAGCTCGCGGCGGTGGACGGAGCTCAGCTCGAGCGGGCGCACGACTCCAGGGCACGGGGAAGCCGTATGGGTGTGCCACGGCATTCTGGGTCCTCTTGGAGCTCGTCTACGAGCTCGGATGCGGCGTACGCTAGGAAGAACGACGACGGCGACATGGCCGTGCGGTGGCGAGCTTCACCCATGGCAGCTCTAGTGGTGGAGGACGTGCGGGGCGTCGAGAATAGAGGCGGAACGGAGAGGGGCTCACCCCGGTTCCAGCAGAGGCGACGAGGAGGGCGTGGACGCGCCATGGCCGGTGAATCGTCGGAGACGGCGCCGGTGCCGAAGCTTGGAGACGATGCCGATGCCGGTGCTGTGAGGTCTCCCGGCTCGCATGGCTCGGTGGAGAGGACGATGATGATGTGGAGGATGTCTTGGGCATGTCAGAGGAGCGAGGAGGAGGCGGTGGCCGCCGCAATGACGAGCGGCGGCGGCGGTTGCGCTCGGGCGCGCGAGGGAGAGAGAGTGGAAGAGGGGGAATCACGGGAGAGAGTGAGAGAGTCAGGGGCTGGCGCATGGCATCTCCCAGAGGTGTCCACGCAAGTAGGCAGAGAGGAGGTGGCCAGGGCGTGTGCCCGCGCGCGGCGACCACACGCGCGCGTCCTCCTGGCAGGAGCTTGAGGACGGTGGCGCTGGTGGGTTGGGCTGGCCAACTGGGCCGGCCAGGTGGGCTTTGGTGGGCGCCAGGTAAGTTCCAGGTGAGCCTATGTTCTTTTCCTATTTTTATTTCTCTTTTCTATTTTCTGTAATTGTGTTTGGCTTTATTAAAAATACTTAGGCACACTCAAAAATCACCAAACTGCTCATGGCCAGTGTTTGGAATATATCCAACATGGAACATTTTAGTTAGGATTATTTGGACATTTTAAATATTTTATAGTATTTAAGTGCCCACATTCAAATAGAGTATGATTTAATTCAAAGCCCGAATATGTCATGGAAAAATGTGCATCACCTCTCGTTACTGTTTCCAGCATTTTCCAAAAATGATGAACATTTTTGAAAGCCATTTGGATTTACTGAAAATATTTTAGTTGAACCTAGTGAATTCCTTTGATGCTAGGGTTTAGGTGATCCCCATTTCAAGTTTCAAACAAATATAGACATGATGCAAGGATGCTTATGAAACTAATTGCAATCAAACTCTAGGGCTGTGACACAAGTATCGTTTCCTTAGACCATGAGATTGTGCAACTCCCGGATGCCGTAGGAATGCTTTGGGTGTATAAAACGTTACAACGTAACTGGGTGGCTATAAAGGTGCACTATAGGTATCTCTAAAAGTGTCTGTTGAGTTGGCATGAATCGAGACTGGGATTTGTCACTCCGTATGACGGAGAGGTATCTCTGGGCCCACTCGGTAATGCATCATCATAATGAGCTCAATGTGACTAATGAGTTAGCCACGAGATCATGCATTACGGAAAGAGTAAAGAGACTTGCCAGTAACGAGATTGAACGAGGTATGGGGATACCGACAATCGAATCTCGGGCAAGTAACATACCGATAGACAAAAGGAATTGTATACAGGATTGAGTTGAATCCCCGACATCGTGGTTCATCCGATAAGATCATCGTGGAACATGTGGGAGACAATATGGGTATCTAGATCCCGCTATTGGTTATTACCCGGAGAGGTGTCTCGGTCATGTCTGCATGGTTCCCGAACCCGTAGGGTCTACACACTTAAGGTTCCGTGACGCTAGAGTTGTTATGGGAAATAGTATGTGGTTACTGAAGGTTCTTCGGACTCCCGGATGAGATCTCGGACGTGATGAGCAACTCTGAAATGGTCCGGAGGTGAAGATTGATATATTGGACGAAGGGTATTGGAGTCCGGAATTATTCTGGGAGTACCGGGTGACGACCAGCGTGACGGAAAGGTGTTTCGGAGGCCCTGACAAGCGTTGGGGGCCTTATGGGCCAAGGGGATGGGGCACATCAGCCCACTAAGGGGCTGTGCACCCCTCCCACCCCATCTCACGTAATGTGGAGAGGTGGGGGCACCTCCCCTAGGGCAGCCACCCCTCCCGGCTTGGGGGGGGGGGCAAGTTTCCAAGGGGTGGGGGCGCCCAAACCCATCTAGGGTTTACCCTGTGGCCGCCACCCCTCCCCTAGGGAACCCTAGGGTGCCTCCTCCACCCCCTTCCCCATATATATAGTGAGGGAGAGAGAGGGCAGCCGCACCCCTTCCCTGGCGCAGCCCTCTCCTCCTCCAACTCCTCCTCCTCCTCCATAGTGCTTAGCGAAGCTCTGTCGGAGAACCACGAGCTCCATCGCCACCATGCCGTCGTGTTGCTGGAGTTCTCCCTCAACTTCTCCTCTCCCCTTGCTGGATCAAGAAGGAGGAGACGTCCCCGGGCTGTACGTGTGTTGAACACGGAGGCGCCGTCCGTTCGGCGCTAGATCGGATCTTCCGCGATTTGCATCGCCGCGAGTACCATCATCCACGTTCTTGTAACGCTTCCGCTTAGCGATATTCAAGGGTATGAAGATGCACTCCCTATCTCTCGTTGCTAGCATCTCCTAGATTCATCTTGGTGACACGTAGGAAAATTTTGAATTATTGCTACGTTCCCCAACATTATCATGATATAAGGAAATAAATAATAACTTTATTATTGCCTCTAGGGCATATTTCCTTCATGCATCTCTACCGCGGTGAGTACGAGGATTTGAATGCATGCCCGGTATGTAGTGCATTGCGCTATAAGATCCGCCACGATGACCCTGGTGATGTTGAGGGTGAGCGCCCCAGGAAGAAGATTCCTACCAAGGTGATGTGGTATGCTCCTATAATACCACAGTTGAAATGTTTGTTGCAAAACAAAGAGCATGCAAAGTTGATGCGATGGCACAAAGAAGACCGTAAGAAAGACAGGAAGTTGCGAGTACCCGCTGACGGATAGCAGTGGAGAAAAATGGAGAGAAGGTGGAAGAAATTTGCAGCTGACGCAAGGAACGTATGGTTTTGTTTAAGTGCAGATGACATTAATCCTTTTGGGGAGCAGAACAACAATCATAGCACATGGCCTGTGACTCTATGTATCTATAACCTTCCTCGGTTGTGCATGAAGCGGAAGTTCATTATGATGCCAGTGCTCATCCAAGGCCCCGAGCAACCCGACAACAACATTGATGTGTACCTAAGGCCATTAGTTGAAGTACTTTTAGAGCTGTGGAGCATAGAAGGTGTACGTGTGTGGGATGAGCACAAACAGCAGGAATTTGACCTGCGAACGTTGCTGTTTGTAACCATCAATGATTGGCCTACTCTCAGTAACCTTTCAGGGCAGACAAACAAGGGATACCACGCATGCACGCACGGTTTAGATGATACCGACAATACATATTTGGATAAATGTAAGAAGAATGTGTACCTGGGGCATCGTCGATTTCTTCAGAGCAGGCATCCCGTAAGAAAGAAAGACAAGCATTTCAAAGGTGATCCAGATCACCGGCAGAAACCTCCCCACAGTTGTGGTGAAGATATACTTGATATGGTCAAGGATTTACATGTAATCTTTGGAAAGGGTCCAGGCGGACAATCTGTTCAGAATGACGCTGATGGACGCGCACCAATGTGGAAGAAGAAATCCATATTTTGGGACCTACCCTATTGGAAAGACCTAGAGGTCCACTCTGCAATCAACGTGATGCACGTGACTAAGAATCTTTGCGTGAACCTGCTAGGCTTCTTGGACGTGTATGGGAAGACAAAAGATACACCGGAGGCACAGGAGGACCAGCAACGTATGCACGGAAAAGACGACATGGATCCAAAGCAGTTCCAGGGTCATGCCAGCTATGCTCTTACCAAAGAAGAGAAGGAAATCTTCTTCGAATGCCTGCTCAATATGAAGGTCATGTCTAGCTTCTCTTCGAATATAAAGGGAATAATAAATATGGCAGAGAAAAAGTTCCAGAACCTAAAGTCTCATGACTGCCACTTGATTATGACGCAACTGCTTCCGATTGCATTGAGGGGCCTTCTACCGGAAAATGTTCGACTAGCCATTGTGAAGCCATGTGCATTCCTCAATGCAATCTCTCGGAAGGTAATCGATCCAGAAATCCTACCAAGGTTACATAGTGATTTGGTGCAATGCCTTGTCACTTTCAAGTTGGTGTTCCCACCATCCTTCTTCAATGTCATGGCTCACGTTCTAGTTCACCTCGTCGAAGAGATTGCCATTCTAGGTCCTGTATTTCTAAACAATATGTTCCCCCCTGAGAGGTTCATGGGAGTCTTAAAGAAATATGTTCGTAATCGTGCTAGGCTAGAAGGAAGCATCTCCAAGGGCCATGAAAATGAGGAGGTCATTGAGTTTTGCATTGACTTTATTCCTGACCTTAAGCCGATTGGTGTTCCTGAATCGCGGCATAAGGGCAGACTGGATGGAAATGGCACGCTAGGACCGGAACAAATAATATGTATAGACAAGCATTCTCTCACTCAAGCACACTACAAAGTTATACAAAATTCCGCCTTGGTGACTCCGTATATGGAGAAACACAAGAATTTTCTACGCTCCAAACACCCGGAGCAGTCTGAGGACAGGATTACACGTGAACAAACGGGGACTTTCGCCGATTAGTTGCAGACACGTGCCATGCATGACGCGGCTGTTGAAGATGACCTGTACTTGTTGTCCCAGTTACGATCTTCGAATATAATGACTTTCAAAGGGTACGAGATAAATGGGAATACATTTTACACGATCGCCCAAGATAAGAAGAGCACCAATAAAAACAGTGGTGTTCGTTTTGATGCACCAACCAAGAGTGGAAATGACACATATTATGGTTACATAGAGGACATATGAGAACTTGACTACGGACGTGGTTTGAAGGTCCCTTTGTTTCGGTGCAAATGGGTCAATATGACACGAGGCGGGGTAACGGAAGACCCGCAGTACGGAATGACATTTACTAATATTTTGGCTAAATGGCCCTGAAATTGAAAAGCGCTACAAATGAACTCTGAATAGGTTGAAAGTTGGCATGGTATCATCATTTCAGCCATATAGCATGTGCAAAAGAGTAGAGACGGTTACGGCAAAAACTGGATGCACTTCGTGTACAAAATGGACAATCTCTTTCGAAGTATCAGGGTTTCACACGAAACTCGTCTGTTACAAAGACATTTCATTTTTTTAAATAACCTAAGTATTACCAAATTGAATATAATCATAAAACACAGTAATATAAAACATAAGAAAAAAGAATCACTAAATTTTTTTATTTTTAAAGTAAAGTTATCCCCAAACTAGTGATTCACACCAATTTCAAATAATTCAAATTTAAACTATTCAAATTTGAAAACTACTGGCACTAACGGAAAGTTTGTAATTTTTTGTACCTAAAGCAAAAATATTCACAAAGAAACTCTAAATACAACAAAAAACAACTAAGAAATAAATAAAAGAAAATAATTAAAGCTGAAAAAAATTAAAAAATAAAATAAAAAAGCCCGCCTACTGGTCCACATCGGCCTGCATACGACTAGTAAGCCAACTGCAGTTGGCCCAGGATGCAGGCCCGCAAGGCCCAGTAAGCCCACAGGGCCGAGTGGTAGTGTTAGGCCCAGAAGCCTGCTTAGAGAGGAGCTCAAGAGAGCTACCGCACTGGGGCTTATAAACTAGTGCGGGCTCTCCTCGGCTAGCTATGTGGGACTAAACTTTGTGCATCGCAGCGCACCCCTATAGTACCGGCTGGTGGCTCTAACCGGTACTATAGGCCACTGTATAGTACCGGTTGGAGCCACCAACCGGTACTATAGGGGTGCGCGTCCCGCCGCTTCACCTGGCGAAAATTGGCCTATAGTACCGGTTGGTGGCTCCAACCGGTACTATAGGCCTGTCCTATATATACTGCACTAACAAAATATTCAGTTTCTCTCCTCTGATTCTTCTTCGCCGTGCCACCCGTCACCTCCGCCCCGTACGCCGCCGCCTCGTCGCCGCGCCCGTCGCCGCCCCGGCCCGTTGCCGCGCCCCCACCGCTACCCCGGCCCGTCGCCTCCTCCCTTCGCCTCACCTTGCCACTGTGAGCCACCCCTGCCGCGCCATGCACACACACACACACACACGCACGCGCACACACACACACAGTTATTAGATGTATTTTTTAGATGAATGTCGTTAGATGAATTTTTTTAGATGAATGTCGTTAGATGAATTTTTTAGGTGAATGTTAGATGTTAGATGCATTTTTTAGTTGTTAGATGTTAGGTGCATTTTTTAGATGAATGTTCGATGAAATTTTTAGAAGAATGTTAGATATCGATGTTAGATGCATTTTTTAGATGTTAGTTGCATTTTTTAGATGAATGTTAGATGAAATTTTTAGATGAATGTTAGATGAAATTTTTTAGAAGAATATGTTAGATGAATTTTTTACATATATATAAATGTTAGATGAGTTTTTTAGATGAATGTGTTAGATGAATTAAACAACATTTTGGGTTGACTTTAAGTCTGTCGGGGCTCCATACATGACAATCTATATGAGAGAATAAGAATGACGACTGTTGTCATGAAGGTCTCTTCTAATTCCTTCTCCTTGTGCAAGACCTTTGTTATGCACTAGGGGAAGGAGGGAGAAGAGACCATCACCGACGGTCGAAAAATCAGTGAGGATTATCCACCATATATATATATATATATATATATATATATATATATATATATATATATGAGAGAGAGAATAAAAATGCCGACTGTTGTCGTGAAGGTCTCTTCTTCTTCCTTCTCTTTGTGCTAGACCTTTGTTATGCATTAGGGGAAGGAGGGAGAAGAGACCATCACCGACGGTTGAAAAATTAGTGAGGATTGTCCACCATATATGAGAGAATAAGAACGCGGACTGTTGTCATGAAGGTTTCTTCTTCCTCCTTCTCCTGGTGCTAGACCTTTGTCATGCACTAGCAGAAGGACGGAGAAGATACCATCACCGGCTATCAAAAAATCAGTGAGGGAGTGTATCCACCATATATGAGAGAGGACCAAGAATCCCGACTGTTGTCGTGGGTGTCACTTTCCCTTCTTCTCCTTGTGCTAGACCTTTGTTATGCATGATGACCCACAAGTATAGGGGATCTATCGTAGTCCTTTCGATAAGTAAGAGTGTCGAACCCAATGAGGAGCAGAAGGAAATGATAAGCGGTTTTCAGCAAGGCATTCTCTGCAAGTACTGAAATAAGTGGTAACAGATAGTTTTGTGATAAGGTAAATTGTAATGAGCAACAAGTAACAAAAGTAAATAAAGTGCAGCAAGGTGGCCCAATCCTTTTTGTAGCAAAGGACAAGCCTGGATGAACTCTTATAGTAGGAAAAGCACTCCCGAGGACACATGGGAATATCGTCAAGCTAGTTTTCATCACGTTTGCGTTCGGTACTTTGATAATTTGATATGTGGGTGGACCGGTGCTTGGGTGCTGTTCTTACTTTAACAAGTATCCCACTTATGATTAACCTCTATTGCAAGCATCCGCAACTACAACAAAAGTATTAAGGTAAACCTAACCATAACATGAAACATATGGATCCAAATCAGCCCCTTACGAAGCAACGCATAAACTAAGGTTGAAGCTTCTGTCACTCTAGCAACCCATCATCTACTTATTACTTCCCAATGCCTTCCTCTAGGCCCAAATAATGGTGAAGTGTTATGTAGTCGACGTTCACATAACACCACTAGAGGCTAGACAACATACATCTCATCAAAATATCGAACAAATACAAAATTCACATGACTACTAATAGCAAGACTTCTCCCTTGTCCTTAGGAACAAACGTAACTACTCACAAAGCATATTCATGTGCATAATCAGAGGGGTAATAATATGCATAAAGGATCTGAGCATATGATCTTCCACTAAATAAACCAACTAGCATCAACTACAAGGAGTAATCAACACTACTAGCAACCTACTAGCACCAATCCCGGACTTGGAGACAAGAATTGGATACAAGAGATGAACTAGGGTTTGGAGATGAGATGGTGCTGGTGAAGATGTTTATGGAGATTTCCCTCTCCCGATGAGAGGAGCGTTGGTGATGACGATGGCGATGATTTCCCCCTCCCGGAGGGAAGTGTCCCCGTCAGAAACAGCTCTGCTGGAGCATTAGATTGGTTCTGCCAAGGTTCCGCCTCGTGGCGGCGGAGTCTCGTCCCGAAAGGTTGCTTCTTATTTTTTTCTCATCGAAATACTTCAAATAGCAGAAGATGAGCGTCGGAGACCCACCAAGGGGCCCATGAGGTAGGGGGCGCGCCCTAATGGGGGGGGCGCCCCCCACCCTCGTGAGCAGGGTGTGGGCCCCCTGGCCTTCATCTTTGGCGAGGATTTTTCTTTATTTATTTTAAGATGTTCCGTGGAGTTTCAGGACTTTTGGAGTTGCGCAGAATAGGTCTCTAATATTTGCTCCTTTTCCAGCCCAGAATTCCAGCTGTCGGCATTCTCCCTCCTTATGTAAACCTTGTAAAATAAGAGAGAATAGCCATAAGTATTGTGACATAACGTGAAATAACAGCGCATAATGCAATAAATATCGATATAAAAGCATGATGCAAAATGGCCGTATCAACTCCCCCAAGCTTAGACCTCGCTTGTCCTCAAGCGAAAAGCCGATAACAATAAATATGTCCTCATGTTTAGAGGTAGAGGCGTCGATAAAAATAAAATACGGACATGAAGGCATCATGATTATTCTCATAACAGCAACATATATAGATTTTGTCATATGATTACTTATGTTCAAGTGATGATCTATTCACAATGCAAAAGTATGAATCAGAAACCTCATTGAGCACCAACAAACTATAACCTCAGTCATTGAAACAATTGCAATTTATCATAACATCGGAAAGAGTCTATGTCAGAGCTAAAAAGCAAGACCACATACTCAACTATCATCTAGTCCTTCATAATTGCTAACACTCACGCAATACTTGTGGTTACAGAGTTTTAATCGGAGACAGAGAAAAATAGGGGCTTATAGTTTTGCCCCACAACCTTTTACCTCAAGGATAATGTCAACAATAATAATTCATGCTCCCCTACATCCAATTAGATATATATATCATGTCCTTTCCAACATGCTGGGCTTGCCAAAGGATAAAATGAAAAAGGAAAGGTGAAGATCACCGTGACTCTTGCATAAGGTAGAGGATAATAATAAAAGATAGGCCCTTCGCAGAGGGAAGCAGAGGTTGCCATGCGCTTTTATGGTTGGATCCATAAAATCTCAATGCGAAAGAATGTCACTTTATATTGCCCCTTGTGATGTGAACCTTTATTATGTAGTCCGTCGCTTTTATTACTTCCACATCACAAGATCGTATAAAGCTTATTTCTCCCACACCAATCAATCATACATATTTAGAGCAATTTTTATTGCTTTGCACCGATGACAACTTACTTGAAGGATCTTACTCAATCCATAGGTAGATATGGTGGACTCTCATGGCAAAACTGGTTTAAGGGTATTTGGAAGCACAAGTAGTATCTCTACTTGGTGCTGAGAATTTGGCTAGCATGAGGGGGAAAGGCAAGCTCAACATGTTAGAGGACCCATGACAACATACTTTATCTCATGTATAAGAAAACATAACTCATTACGCTGTCTTCCTTGTCCAACATCAACTCTTTAGCATGTCATATTTTAATGAGTTCTCCCAATCATAAAAAGATGGCAATGATAATATATCTATATGTGAAACCTCTCTTTCCTTATTACTTCCTATTAATTGCGACGATGACCAAAACTATGTCTGCCAACTCCCAACAACTTTTAATCATCATACTCTTTCTATGTGAAGTCATTACTCTTAATAAGATCAATATGAACTCTTTGTTTCTTTTTACTCTTTTTCTTCTTTTCTTTTTATCCACTCAAGATCATGGAAAAATAATCAAGCCCTTCACTCAACACTAATCTTTATTATATATAGCTCACGGACTCGATTACATAGAGAGATCATAAGGCAAAACTCAAAACTAGATCATGCCATAAACTTTATTCTACTAGATCAAGATACTACTAATAGGATCGAACTAAGAAAAATGGTAAAGATAGGAGTTGTGATTGTGATACGATATCGGGGCACCTCCCCCAAGCTTGGCAGTTGCCAAGGGGAGTGCCCATACCCATGTGATTATGTCTCCTTTGTCGGTGAAGAGGTTGGAGGTGTCGTTGACTTAGTTGATGACATAGACTTCTTCCTTAATTTGCACTTGAGGATGGCATTTTGATCCCTCAGATCATCAATCTCCCACTCCAGGGTTAATATCTTTTTGCATAGGTCCTGCTTATTTTCCTGCAAGAGACGAAAAGGGATAAACTCGAACTTTGGCTTCTTTATCCTATCAAGGTGACTTGACTTTTTGAACTCCACGTGCATGTCCCCAGGTTGAGGTAATGGGGCTTCCTCTTCATCTGAGCTTGTCTCCTCCTTCCCCTTGGGTTCATAGTCCTCTTCTTCCTCCGTGGTCCAACCATCGTGCTCCACATCTCCATAGAACTTAGGATTGGCTAAGTAATCATCAACATAGCTTTCTCCTTCCGAATCCTAGGAAGACATGTTGATCTAATCTGCAGCGGGACAGCTCGAAACGAAAACAGAGGATATTTGCGTGATATGGGAGTCAAAACCTTCGGGAGAATATATAATGAATTTTTACCGACCAAAATACGTATCGTACAAGAAAACGGAGTCCGGAGAGCACATGAGGTGCTCACAAGGTAGGGGGCGCGCCCACCACCCTCGTGGGGCCCTCGTGTCCTTCCCAGACTGCTACTTATTTTTCTATTTTTCTAAATATTCCAAAACAGAGAAATATTGCCTTAAAAATTGTTTTGGAGTCGGTTTACTTACCGTACCACATACCTATTCCTTTTCGGAGTCTAAAACGGTCTGGAAGGTGTCCCTTATGTATTCCTCTAGGGTCACGGTTTCAATAATATTGGTTTCAACATTTATGGGATTACCTGAGATATAATGTTTAGTTCTTGGATTGTTTACCACCTTCGGATTTGTGCCTTCGAAGTTGTTGATCTTTATGGCAGCGGAACGATAGACCTCCTCAATAACGTAGGGGCCTTACCATTTAGAGAGAAGTTTTCCTGCAAGAAATCTTAAATGAGAGTTGTATAGCAATACATAATCACCTACATTAAACTCACGCTTTTGTATCCTTTTGTCATGCCATCTTTTAACTTTTTTCTTTAAACAACTTGGCATTTTCATAAGCTTGGGTTATCTATTCATCAAGTGAGCTAATATCAAATAACCTCTTCTCACCGGAAAGTTTGAAATCATAGTTGAGCTCTTTAATAGCCCAATATGCCTTATGTTCTAGTTCGAGAGGTAACTGACATGCTTTTCCATAAACCATTTTATACGGAGACATACCGATAGGATTTTTGTATGCATTTCTATAAGCCCATAATGCATCATCAAGTTTCTTGGACCAATTCTTTCTAGACCTATTAACAGTCTTTTGCAAAATTAATTTGAGCTCTCTATTGCTCAATTCTACTTGACCGCTAGATTGTGGGTGATAAGGAGATGCAATTCTATGATTAACATCATACTTAGCAAGCATTTTACGGAAAGCACCATGAATAAAGTGTGACCCACCATCAGTCATTAAATATCTAGGGACTCCAAACCTCAGAAAAATAACTTCCTTAAGCATTATAATAGAAGTGTTATGATCAGCACTACTAGTTGGAATAGCTTCTACCCACTTAGTAACGTAATCAAGAGCAACTAGAATATGTGTATATCCATTAGAGGCAGGAAAAGGTCCCATATAATCAAAGCCCCAAACATCAAATGGTTCAATTACAAGTGAATAATTCATAGGCATTTCTTGACGTCTACTAATATTACCAATTCTTTGACATTCATCGCATGACAAGACAAACTTACGGGCATCCTTGAAGAGAGTAGGCCAATAAAAACCGGATTGCAATACCTTATGTGCAGTTCTATCTCTAGCGTGGTGTCCTTCATAAGCTTTGGAGTGACACTTGCGTAGGATCTGTTCCTGTTCATGCTCAGGTACACAACGTCTAATAACACCATCTACTCCTTCTTTATAAAGATGTGGGTCATCCCAAAAGTAATGTCTCAATTCATAGAAAAACTTTTTCTTTTGCTGGTATGTGAAACTAGGTGGTATGAATTTAGCAACAATGTAATTAGCATAATCAGCATACCATGGAGTACTACGAGAGGTATTTATGACATTTAATTGTTCATCAGGAAAGCTATCATCGATAGGTAGTGGGTCATCAAGAACATTTTCTAACCTAGACAAGTTGTCTGCAATGGGGTTCTCAGCTCCTTTTCTATCAACGATATGCAAATCAAATTCTTGTAGCAAGAGAACCCATCTAATAAGTCTTGATTTAGCATCTTTCTTTTCCATAAGATATTTAATAGCAGCATGATCAGTGTGAATAGTTACTTTAGAATCAAAAATATAAGGTCTGAACTTATCACAAGCAAATACAACTGGTAAAAGTTCTTTTTCAGTAGTAGCATAATTTCTTTGAGCATTGTCTAGAGTCTTACTAGAATAATGAATAACATTTAATTTCTTATCAACTCTTTGCCCTAGAACAACACCTACAGCATAATCACCATCATCACACATAATTTCAAAAGGTAAATTCCAATCAGGTGGCTGAACAACAGGTGCAGAGACTAATGCTTTCTTAAGTATTTCAAATGCTTCTACACAATCATCATTAAAGATAAATGGTATATATTTTTGCAATAAATTAGTCAGAGGCCGAGAAATTTTTGAGAAGTCCTTAATGAACCTCCTATAAAATCCGGCATGACCAAGGAAACTTCTTATACCTTTGATGTCCTTGGGACATGGCATCTTTTCAATAGCATCAACCTTGGCTTTATCAACCTCAATACCTCTTTCAGAAACTTTGTGCCCCAAGACAATACCTTCATTAACCATAAAGTGGCACTTTCCCAATTGAAGACAAGATTAGTTTCTTCAAATCTCTGCAAAACTCGATCAAGATTGCTCAAGCAATCATCAAAAGAGGAACCATAGACGGAAAAGTCGTCCATGAAAACCTCACAAATCTTTTCACAAAAGTCGGAGAATATAGCCATCATGCATCTTTGAAAGGTAGCAGGTGCATTACATAAACCAAAAGCCATAGGTCTATAAGAAAAGGTGCCAAAAGGGCATGTAAAAGTAGTCTTTGATTGATCTTTAGCCGACACATGTATTTGAGAGAAACAAGAATAACCATCTAGAAAGCAGTAATGTGTATGTTTGCATAATATTTCGAGCATTTGATCAATAAAAGGTAAGGGGTAATGATCTTTCTTAGTAGCTTTATTTAATTTGCGGAAATCGATTACCGTCCTATAACCTATGATAATTTGTTGTGGGATCATTTCATCCTTATCATTAGAAACAACAGTAATACCCCCTTCTTAGGGACACAATGGACATGACTTAACCACTCGCTATCAGCAATGGGATAAATTATACCTGCCTCAAGAAGCTTTAATATTTCTTTTCTTACCACTTCTTTCATTTTAGGATTCACACGTTGTTGAGGATCTCGAACTGGTTTGGCGTCCGCCTCCAAATTTATTTTATGTTGACATAGAGTGGGACTAATGCCCTTAAGATCATCAAGAGTATATCCAATAGCAGCACGGTGCTTCTTCAGAGTTTTCAATAATCTTTCTTCTTGATGCTCTGAAAGGTTAGCACTAATAATAATAGGATATATCTTCTTTTCATCAAGATAAGCATATTTAAGATTATCAGGCAATGGTTTAAGCTCAAACACGGGATCACCCTTGGGAGGAGGAGGATCCCCTAAAATTTCAACAGGCAAATTGTGTTGCAGAATAGGTTCCTGTTTAAAGAATACTTCATCTGTTTCCCTTCTTTCATTCATGAACATATCATTTTCATGGTCTAGCAAATAGTGTTCTAAAGGATCACTAGGAGGTACGGCAATAGAAGGAAGACCAATAATTTATCCTTACTAGGCAATTCTTCCTCGCGATGTTGTTTACTAAATTTAGAGAAATTAAACTCATGAATCATATCATCCAAGCCAATAGTAACAACATTCTTTTCGCAATCTATCCTAGCATTAACAGTGTTCAAGAAGGGCCTACCAAATATAATGGGACAAAAGCTATCTTGCGGAGAACTGAGAACAAGAAAATCAGCAGGATATTTAGTTTTCCCACACAAGACTTCAACATCTCTAACAATCCCAATTGGTAAAATAGTATCTCTATTGGCAGGTTTAATTGTGACATCAATACCTTCTAACTCAGCAGGTGCAATTTCATGCTTAATTTCTTCGTACAAAGCATGCGGTATAACACTAGCACTAGCACACATATCACATAAGCCATGATAACAATGATCTCCTATTTTAACAGAAATAACAGGCACGCCTACCACAGGTCTATGTTTATCTTTAGTACACGGTTTAGCGATTCTAGCAGTTTCACCATTGAACTGAATAACATGTCCATCAATATTATCAGACAAGATATCCTTAATAATAGCAATATTATGTTCTACTTTAACTTGCTCAGGAGGTGTATAAGTTCTAATATTGCTTTTACAAACAACAGTTGAAGCTTTAGCATGATCCTTTATTCTAACAGGGAAAGGCGATTTCTCAACATAAGAAGTAGGAACAATAGGATCATTATAAGTGACAGTCTTTTCTTCAACTTTAATAGGTGCAGCTAATTTTACTTCTATGGGAGGATGATATTTAAACCACTTCTCCTTGGGGAGATCAACATAAGTAGCAAAAGATTCACAGAAAGAAGCTACTATCTCAGAGTCAAGTCCATATTTAGTGCTAAACTTACGGAAAATATCGGTATCCATAAAAGATTTAACACAATCAAACTTAGGTTTCATACCTGACTCCTTACCTTCGTCGAGGTCCCAATCTTCAGAGTTGCGTTGAATTCTATCCAATAAGTCCCATTTGAATTCAATAGTCTTCATCATAAAAGAGCCAGCACAAGAAGTATCGAGCATGGTGCGATTGTTTTCAGAAAGCCGAGCATACAAATTTTGAATAATTGTTTCCCTCGGAAACCCATGATTGGGGCATGAATATAACATTGATTTAAGCCTCCCCCAAGCTTGAGCGATGCTTTCTCCTCAGAGGATTACTTTCCATAGTGACAAGTGACAGTAAATTTCAGCACACTATATAAATTTTTCCTTACCAAATTCCACCTACCAAAGGTGCTTCACTCCCCGGCAATGGAGCCAGAAAAGAGTCTTGATGACCCACACGTATAGGGGATCTATCGTAGTCCTTTCGATAAGTAAGAGTGTCGAACCCAATGAGGAGCAGAAGCAAATGATAAGCGGTTTTCAGCAAGGTATTCTCTGCAAGTACTGAAATAAGTGGTAACAGATAGTTTTGTGATAAGGTAAATTGTAACGAGCAACAAGTAACAAAAGTAAATAAAGTGTAGCAAGGTGGCCCAATCCTTTTTGTAGCAAAGGACAAGCCTGGACGAACTCTTATAATAGGAAAAGCGCTCCCGAGGACACATGGGAATATCATCAAGCTAGTTTTCATCACGTTCATATGATTCGCGTTTGGTACTTTGATAATTTGATATGTGGGTGGACTGGTGCTTGGGTATTGTTCTTACTTGAACAAGCATCCCACTTATGATTAACCTCTATTGCAAGCATCCTCAACTACAACAAAAGTATTAAGGTAAACCTAACCATAGCATGAAAAATATGGATCCAAATCAGCCCCTTACGAAGCAACGCATAAACTAGGGTTTAAGCTTCTGTCACTCTAGCAACCCATCATCTACTTATTACTTCCCAATGCCTTCCTCTAGGCCCAAATAATGGTGAAGTGTTATGTAGTCGACGTTCACATAACACCACTAGAGGCTAGACAACATACATCTCATCAAAATATCGAACGAATACCAAATTCACATGACTACTAATAGCAAGACTTCTCCCTTGTCCTCAGGAACAAACGTAACTACTCACAAAGCATATTCATGTTCATAATCAGAGGGGTAATAATATGCATAAAGGATCTGAACATATGATCTTCCACCAAATAAACCAACTAGCATCAACTACAAGGAGTAATCAACACTACTAGCAACCTACTAGCACCAATCCCGGACTTGGAGACAAGAATTGGATACAAGAGATGAACTAGGGATTGGAGATGAGATGGTGCTGGTGCAGATGTTGATGGAGATTGACCTCTCCCGATCAGAGGAGCGTTGGTGATGACGATGGTGATGATTTCCCCCTCCCGGAGGGAAGTGTCCCTGGCAGAACAGCTCTGCCGGAGCTCTAGATTGGTTCCGCCTCGTGGTGGCAGAGTCTCGTCCCGAAAGGTTGCCTCTTATTTTTTTCTCATCGAAAGACTTCATATAGCAGAAGATGAGCGTCCGAGACCCACCAGGGGGCCCACAAGGTAGGGAGCGCGCCCTAAGGGGGCGGGGGGCGCCGCCCACCCTCGTGAGCAGGGTGTGGGCCCCCTGGCCTTCATCTTTGGTGATGATTTTTCTTTATTTATTTTAAGACGTTTCGTGGAGTTTCAGGACTTTTGGAGTTGCGCAGAATAGGTCTCTAATATTTGCTCCTTTTCCAGCCCGGAATTCCAGCTGCCGGCATTCTCCCTCCTTATGTAAACCTTGTAAAATAAGAGAGAATAGCCATAAGTATTGTGACATAACTTGAAATAACAGCCCATAATGCAATAAATAACTATATAAAAGCATGATGCAATATGGACGAATCAATGCACTAGGGGAAGAAGGAGTAGCTAGCGACCATCACCGACGGTCGCAAATGTCAGAGAGGAATTAGTGAGTGAGAGTCTCCACCATATATGAGCGGAGAGTTTTCAAGAAAAGACACGGCAGACCAATAGTCAACCCGTGATGAATAATAATTATCTAATTTAGTTTTTGTAGTACATATTTTTAATTATACAAGTTTAATCTTTGAATTATGAACATAGGAAATGTCGTCTTCCGACAACGATAGGATCCTGGAGTGCTACTGGTGCAGTGACGACCGGGATCAGTGCGACAAGCCTCACCTGGTAGACGGTCTTCGCTTCAGTATTAAGCTCGACGAGACCTTCGATGTCGAAGCGGTATGCAACGCCAAGTCTTTTTTCGTAATTAAGCATGACTTCTACTACTTCAACGTGTAATTAATTTTTGTCTTTTACAATTCGTCTAGTTTATCCCATGCCATGCAAGACGCTATGTCTTGGAGAGGCTGGGATTTGAAGATCATGAAACTATGGAAACAAAGAAAATTCACCTAAGGACCCTTCATGGTGTGGATATTGAAGTAGATTTGTATAATTCAGAGAGCGTAACCAATTTTGGTTGCAAGAATTGGGAAGCACTTTGCAAGATATATGGTTTTTATGAGGGTATGCTTGTCACCATGCATCTTGGTGATCCTGACATCGCCGAAGACAATTTGGACATTTGGGTCCTTGTTGATACGCTTCCAATTCTACCGCTATGTGAGTTTCTTAAACATAGTTATTAAGTAATTTATATTGTTTATTTATAAATAGTTGACAGCTTATCTCCATTGACAGCTTATTTTCATTGTTCAAATAATGTGCGGATGTTGGTAGACAGAACCTACTACACCCCTGGCTCAGAATTAATTTATCAGGAGAAAAATCATCTGATCGCATTTTGTACCCTTCTTGAGGATTACAATAACTTTTATAATACTCCTCCACATTATGGTCAATATGTGCCACTAGTGCACGTATTGAACTACGTTAACATCCATGAAAATGTCATGGTAAGATTTTTTTTACTATTACGACATCCGTGCATGTTTTGCATAAATTCTTCACAAATTGAACTACATTGCTAACTACGAAATCATTACTATGTTTTTCAACAGAAAATCCCTGGTGATTGTGTGCCTCATCTGATGTTTCAAAATGGTCGCCTTGCTGTTTTGAACATACTACCAGGTTTTCATACAAATCACACATGTCCATATCGAATTTCTTTATCCGGTGAAGACATGACAATCAAAGAATGGAAAAAATGTATGGACACTCGTAGGGAGGTACTTGGAAGCAAAATTGTGCGAAAGGCAAGAATTGGAGACAGGATAATCTGCATTCTCCATAATGGAGAGTCAGGGGCCATCTTGTTTTATGCTATTTTACCTAAGAGAATTGGTAGTAGCTAGGTCGAGTAGAAGTTGATGATCATGTGCTAAGAACAACTAAGTATGATTGGGTTAGAAGACTATGATGATGATGATGAGTATATGACTTGTTATTATGTTATCGAGTAGAAGTTGTATGATCGATGATGATGAGTATGACTTGTTATTAAGATACCAATGTTGAGTTTTTTATTATTATGATCGATGATGCATGATGCTAAGTTGTTATATGAGCATGATGAGCTATTATATATCAGTATCTGAAATGAACATGGCTTAGATTCAAGTGGAGGCAACATGTGGTGCACATCGAAAGTACTACTAATCCAAACTTGATCAGTTTGGATTAGTAGTACTTTCGATGTGCACCACATGTTGCCTCCACGATAAATCCTATTTAAAATACCAGCAAATAAAAAAGAATTAAATGGAAAACACAAAATTAAAGAAAAACGACCTCATAAACCCAAAATCCCCTAAACCTATTAGTACCGGTTGGTGTTACCAACCAGTACTAAAGGTCTCCCACCCCCCGGCACTGGCTTGTGCCATGTGGTGGCCCTTTAGCAGCGGTTCGTGTTGAACCGGTACTAAAAGGACAGATAATCATGAGTTCAAAAATTAATTATCCCTCCCATGTGTGTGTTATATCGTTGTAGCATAAAGTTATTCTACAATGTTTACCACACAATAAAAATGATGCCATCACATTTGCGAGGGTCATCATGCCAGCCATTTGAACAGCAGGTGAACCATATGGGTTGTTCCTTGGCAACAAGGCATTACACTCTCCAAAGCAAAGGGGCAGGGCGAACGATGGGCGTGTACACGTCCGGAGAGAGCGAGAGAGAGAGAGAGAGAGAGAGAGAGAGAGAGAGAGAGAGAGAGAGAGACGCGCCCAAGAGCACCTCCCAAGGTAAAACTCGCGCATCTCCAAGTTCGCCCCATCTCTCTTGTCTCCTCCTCCTCGAGTGGCGGCTAGGATTTCACCGCCTTCTCCCATTGCCTTCTCTCCTCACCACTGTTGGAAATATGAGCAATTTACCAAATGATTTTATTAACAGAAATATTAGATAAAGCATGACTAATATAACCGTGATAAAGCAAGTCATGCAATATGATGGAGAGAAAGTAAATAGCATCTGAATATATGAACTTGAACTGAACACATCTAGGACAGACACTAGATCATGTTGCATATATGGAGTAGAACCTAACATATGTAGGGCTAGTACTAGTACGAGAAACTGTGGCAGGACATCTGACAGAAAGAAGAAGAACACATACGGGATAGTAGCAGCAGAAGCACTGGACTTGGGGTCGACATCCTCTCCAACCATGTCGTTGTTGAGGTAGTCGACGTCGGGGAAGAAGTCGTCGTCAGGGAAGTAGTCGTCGGAGTCCATGATGAAGAAGCCAGTAGTCGCGCAGAGCGCTCCCCAAAAACCTTATCACCCTTCTCCCGTACAGGACTCAAAGCGGTGCGGTTTCGGAGGCCTACTATCCTGACTCGCGGTGCATGCTGCAAGCCGGGATGAGGAAGACAACAGTAGCTCAGAGAATGGAACCGGTGGCGAGAGGAAGGAGAAGTTCTGGTGCATCTCTCTGGGAGGACCGACCTCCCTTTTATAGGCGCAAGAGAAGGAGGCGAGAGGCTGCGCCGGGAGCTGAGCTGAAGGGATCGAGGGAGACGAAACAAAGAGGCAGCAGCCGAAGGGTGCTGCGTTCGTATTCAATATCCACTACAGCAAAAACTTTCTAGCTCTCGAGTGGCCTTTCGTATACCCATAGTGCATGGCAAAAATTTAGACATCGGCTCGGCTCATTCCCGCAACCCGCGTCGCATCGTGACGAGGCGTGGCGTGGCGAGGCGGGCGGCGGAGGAGGAGCGCGCGTGGATGTCCCTCTTGTTCTCATGCTCATACAAGTAGGGAAAGAACCTCTCTTATAAGGAGGTCCAACTCCCACTAAACTAGCAATGTGGGACTAAACTTTAGTAGTATCCCTTGCCTTGCACAAATGGGCTAAGTGGGCCTCTAGGATTTCTTAGGAATTTTTGAAATAGTTATTGGGCTGCCCAAAATAGACTAAATTTCATCAATCCCCCACCAGATCCCAGAGGCACACAAAAATTTGCCTTTGGTTCCAAAACACTGTTTCATATACCGATACTGCAGTGGAGACTGTTAAGTTGAACTTCCACCTAGAACTCTATGCTACACTAGTAAGCAACTTCAACAGTGGATTGGGCCTTGAACTGCAAGTTTTCTGCGAATCTAGCTTCACATAAAGCCTTGACCGATAAGTGATTGTCGCAGTTCATAAGGACACCCGGTACAGGTTTCTCAACAACCGGCAAGTCATTCAAGAGCCAGTGAAGCCAATCTGCTTCAACCGTAGCTGTATCTAGTGATGTGAGTTCTTCTTCCAATGTTGACTTCGTTAAGATGGTCTACTTGCAAGACTACCAAGAAATAGCGCCACCTCCATGAGTGAATACATAACCGCTCGTGGCCTTTATCTCATCAGCATCTGAGATCTAGTTTGAGTCACTATACCCTTCAAGCACCTTTGGGTGCCCGGTGTAGTGAATTCCATAATTTGTAGTGCCTTTCAAATAACGCAAAACTCTCTCTAGAGCTTTCCAATGCACATCTCCTGGTTTTGAGACAAATCGACTCAGTTTTCTAATAGCAAAAGAGATGTCAGGTCTTGTAGCACTGGCTAAATACATAAGCGAGCCAATAATCTGAGAATATTTCAATCGATCTCTAGCAATTCTTCGATTCTTTCAAAGTAACACACTCGCATCATATGGTGTTGGAGAGGGCTTGCAGTCACTATAGCCAAAGCGACTCAAGATCTTTTCCACATAGTGAGATTGAAGCAATGTAATCCCACCATGATCGTATCTCAACAACTTGATGTTCAGAATGACATTAGCCACTCCTAAATCCTTCATCTCAAAACAATGAGATAGGAAATCCTTGACCTCCTTAATAACATTCAGATTTGTTCCGAAAATCAGTATGTCATCCACATACAAGAAAAGGATAACTCCCTTGCCCCCACCATGGCGATAGTACACACATTTGTCAGCTTCGTTTACAACAAAGCCTGCAGCTGTTAAAGTTCTTTCAAACTTCTCATGCCACTGTTTGGGTGCTTGCTTGACTCCATACAAAGACTTCAGCAACTTGCACACTTTTCCTTCCTAACCATCTAGTACAAACCCGTCTGGTTGTTCCATATAAATTTCCTCGTACAACTCTCCATTTAGGAAAGCAGTCTTAACATCCATTTGATGAACGAGAAGACCATGCGAGGCAGCTAGTGAAAGTAGAACTCGAATAGTGGTCAGTCGAGCCACAGGTGAGTAAGTATCAAAGAAGTCTTTGTTGGGGAACGTAGCATAAATTCAAAATTTTCTATGCATCACCAAGATCAATCTATGGAGTAATCTAGCAACAAGGGGAAGGACAGTGCATCTACATACCCTTGTAGATCGCTAAGCGGAAGCGTTCAAGTGAACGGGGTTGATGGAGTCATACTCATCGTGATCCAAATCACCGATGATCCTAGTGCCGAACGGATGGCTCCTCCGTGTTCGACACACGTACAGCCCGGTGACGTCTCCTACGCCTTGATCCAGCAAGGGGAGAAGGAGAGGTTGGGGAAGACTCCATCTAGCAGCAGCACGACGGCGTGGTGGTGGTGGAGGAGCGTGGTACTCCAGCAGGGCTTCGCCAAGCACCGCAAGAGACGAGGCGGGAGAGGGGTAGGGCTGCGCCAAGAAGCTGATGTTCTCGTGTGTATGGCAGCCCAAAACCCTCACTATATATAGGGGAAAGGGAGGGGCTGCGCCCTCACCTAGGTTTCCACCCTTAGGGGTGGCGGCCAGCCCTAGATCCTATCTAGGGGGCGGCCAAGGGGGGAGAGAGGGGGGCGCACCACTAGGTGGGCCTTAGGCCCATCTGAGCCTAGGGTTTCCCCCTTTTCCCTTCTCTCTTCGCCTTGGGCCCTGGCGGGGGGGGGGGGGCACCAGCCCACCTGGGGCTGGTCCCCCTCACACTTGGCCCATGCAGCCCTCTGGGGCAGGTAGCCCCACCTGGTGGACCCCCGGGACCCTCCCGATGGTCCCGGTACGTTACCGATAGCACCCGAAACTTTTTCGATGACCAAAACAGGACTTCCCATATATAAATCTTTACCTACGGACCATTCCAGAACTCCTCGTGATGTCCGGGATCTCATCCGGGACTCCGAACAACATTCGTTAACCACGTATATCTATTCCCTATATCCCTAGCGTCATTGAACCTTAAGTGTGTAGACCCTACGGGTTTGGGAACCATGCAGACATGACCGAGACAACTCTCCGGTCAATAACCAACAGTGGGATCTGGATACCCATGTTGGCTCCCACATGTTCCACGATGATCTCATCGGATGAACCACGATGTCAAGGATTTAATCAATCCCGTATGCAATTCCCTTTGTCTAGCGGTACGATACTTGCCCGAGATTCAATCGTCGGTATCCCGATACCTTGTTCAATCTCGTTACCGGCAAGTCTCTTTACTCGTTCCATAACACATCATCCCGTGATCAACTCCTTGTTCACATTGTGCACATTATGATGATGTCCTACCGAGTGGGCCCAGAGATACCTCTCCGTTTACACGGAGTGACAAATCCCAGTCTCGATTCGTGCCAACCCAACAGACACTTTCGGAGATACCTGTAGTGAACCTTTATAGCCACCCAGTTACGTTGTGACGTTTGGCACACCCAAAGCACTCCTACGGTATCCGGGAGTTGCACAATCTCATGGTCTAAGGAAATGATACTTGACATTAGAAAAGCTTTAGCATACGAACTACATGATCTTTGTGCTAGGCTTAGGATTGGGTCTTGTCCATCACATCATTCTCCTAATGATGTGATCCCGTTATCAACGACATCCAATGTCCATGGCCAGGAAACCGTAACCATCTATTGATCAACGAGCTAGTCAACTAGAGGCTTACTAGCGACATGGTGTTGTTTATGTATCCACACATGTATCTGAGTTTCCTATCAATACAATTCTAGCATGGATAATAACCGATTATCATGAACAAGGAAATATAATAATAACCAATTTATTATTGCCTCTAGGGCATATTTCCAACAGTCTCCCACTTGCACTAGAGTCAATAATCTAGTTCACATCGCCATGTGATTAACACTTACAGGTCACATCGCCATGTGACCAACATCCAAGAGTCTACTAGACTCAATGATCTAGTTCACATCACTATGTGATAAACACTCAAAGAGTTCTGTGTTTGATCATGTTATGCTTGTGAGAGAGGTTGTAGTCAACGGGTCTTGCCATATTTAGATCCCTATGTATTTCGCAAAACTTTATGTCATATCGTAGATGCTGCTACCACGTTCCACTTGGAGCTATTCCAAATTGTTGCTCCATTATACGTATCCGATATCTCTACTCAGAGCTATCCGGATAGGTGTTAAGCTTGCATCGACGTAACTCTTTACGTCGAACTCTTTATCACCTCCAGAACCGAGAAACATTTCCTTATTCTTCTAAGGATAATTTTTGACCGCTATCCGGTGATCTACTCCTAGATCACCTTTGTACCCTCTTACCAGACATGTGGCAAGGCACACATCAGGTGCGGTACTCAGCATGGCATACCGTATAGAGCCTATGACAAGAGCATAGGGGACGACCTTCGTGCTTCCTCTTTCTTCTGCCGTGGTCAAGCTTTGAGTCTTACTCAACTTCACACCTTACAACTCAGGTAAGAACCCCTTCTTTGACTGATCTATTTTGAACACCTTCAAAAACATGTCAAAGTGTGCGTTCTTTGAAAGTACCATCAGGCGTCTTGATCCATCTCTATAGATCTTGATGCCCAATATGTAAGCAGCTTTATCCAGGTCTTCCTTTGAAAATCACTCTTCAAACAACCGTTTATGCTTTCCAGAAATTCTACATTATTTCGGATCAACAATATGTCATCCACATATACTTATCAGAAATGTTGTAGTGCTCCCACTCACTTTCTTCTAAATACAAGTTTCTAGCAAACATTGTATAAACCTAAAAGCTTTGATCACTCCATCAAAATATATATTCCGATTCCGAGATGCTTGCTCTAGTCCATAGAAGGATTGCTGGAGCCAGCATACCTTTTAGCATCCTTAGGATCGACAAAACCTTTTATTGTATCACATACAACTTTTCTTACGAAAACTGGTAAGAAAACTTGTTTTGACATCGCTACGGGTGAGAAATTCTCATCGTAGTCAACTCCTTGAACTTGTGAAAAGAATCTTTCCCACAAGTCGAGCTTCATAGAAGGTAACAATACCGCCCATGTCCGTCTTCTTCTCAAAGATCCATTTATCTCGATGGCTTGCCAATCATCGGGCAAGTCCACCAAGGTCCATACTTTGTTCTGATATATGGATCCTATCTCGGATTTCATGGCTTCTAACCATTTGTCGGAATATAGGCCCACCATCGCTTCTCCATAGCTCGTAGGTTCATTGCTGTCTAACAACATGATATCTAAGACAGGATTACCGTACCACTCAGGAGTAGTACATATCCTTGTCAACCTACGAGGTTCGATAGCAACTTGATTCTAAGCTTCATGATCACTATCATTAACTTCCTATTCAACAGACGTAGGCTCCACGGAAAACATCTTTCTGTGTTGCGTCACTCTCTGGTTGAAATAAAGGTTCGACAACCTCATCAAATTCTATCTTCCTCCCACTCAATTCTTTCGAGAGAAACTCCTTCTCGAGAAAGGACCCGTTCTTAGCGACAAACAATTTGCCCACGGATCTGAGATAGAAGGTATACCCAACTATCACCTTTGGGTATCCTATGAAGATGTGTTTGTCCGGTTTGGGTTCGAGCTTCTCCGGCTGAAGCCTTAAGCATCGCAGCCCCAAACATTAAGAAACGACAACTTTGGTTTCTTGCCAAACCACTGTTCATACGACGCCGTCTCGACGGACTTAGATGGTGTCCTATCTAAAGTGAATGCAGCTGTCTCTAACGCATAACCTCAAAATGAAAACGGTAGATTGGTAAGAGACATCATAGATCGCACCATATCTCATAGGGTTCGATTACGACGTCCGGACACACCATTACCTTGTGGTGTTCCAGGTGGCTTCAACTATGAAACAATTCCGCAATGTCTTAAGTGATTGCCAAACTCATAACTCAGAAAATCCCCTTTTGATCAGATCGTAGGAACATGATCTTCTTTGTTATGATGATTCTTAACTTCACTCTGAAATCGCTTGAACTTTTCAAATGTTTCAGACTTGTGCTTCATTAAGTAAATATACCTATATCTACTCAAATTGTCAGTGAAGATGAGAAAATAGCGATATCCACTGCACGCTTCAATTCTCATTGGATTACACGCATCAGCATGTATGATTTCCAACAAGTCACTTGCCCATTTCATTGTACCTAAATACGGGGTCTTAGTCATCCTGCCCATGAGGCATGGCTCGCATGTGTCAAGCGATTCAAAATCAAGTGACTCCAAACGTCCATCGACATGGAGTTTCTTCATGCATCTTACGCCAATATGACCTAAGCGGCAGTGCCACAAGAAAGTGGTACTATCATTATTAACTCTACATCCTTTGGCGTGAACATGTGTATTACCACGACCGAGATTCAATGAACCATTCACATAGGGTGCATGACCATGAAAGGTATTATTCATGTAAACAGAATAACCATTATTCTCTAATTTAAATGAATAACCGTATTGCAATGAACATGATCTAATCATATTCATGCTTAACGTAGACACCTGATAACATTTATCTAGGTTCAATACTAATCCCGAAGGCAGATGGAGCATGCGATGGTGATCTCATCAACTTTGGAAATACTTCCAACACACATCGTCACCTCGCCCTTAGCCAGTCTCCGTTTAGTCCGTAGCTTTTGCTTCAAGTCACCAGTAATAGCAACTGAACCGGTATCCAATACCCAGGTGCTACCAGGAGTACTAGCGAGGTACACATTAATAACACGTATATACTTTGTTGAAGTTGCCAGCCTTCTTATCTACCATGCATTTGGGGTAATTCCGCTACCAGTGACCGTTCCCCTTTACAATAGAAGCACTTAGTCTCGGGTTTGGGTTCAACCTTGGGTTCCTTTACTGGAGCGGCAACTGGTTTGCCATCCATGAAGTTTCCCTTCTAGCCCTTGCCCTTCTTGAAACCAGTGGTCTTATTAAACCATCAACACTTGATGCTCCTTCTTGATTTCTACCTTTTTGCGTCTTAAGCACCGCGAACAGCTCCGGGATCAACTCCATCCCTTGCATGTCATAGTTCATCACGAAGATCTAGTAGCTTAGTGATAGTGGCTAGAGAACTCAATCAATCACTATCTTATCTGGAAGTTTAACTCCCACTTGATTTAAGTGATTGTAGCACCCAGACATTCTGAGCACATGCTCACTAGCTGAGCTATTCTCCTCCATCTTGTTGGCAAAAGAACTTGTCAGAGGTCTCACACCTCTCAACACGGGCATGAGCCTGAAATCCCAATTTCAGCTCTTGGAACATCTCATATGTTCTATGGCGTTCAAAACGTCATTGGAATCCCGATTCTAAGCCGTAAAGTATGGTGCACTAAACTATCAGGTAGTCATCAGAATGTGTCTGTCAGGTGTTCACAACATCCACAGACGATGTTGTAGGGGTTTGCACATCGAGCGGTGCATCAAAGACGTAAGCCTTCTGTGTAGCAGTGAGGACACTCCTCGGACTACGGACCTAGTCCGCATCAGTGCTTACAATATCTTTCAACTTGGTCTTTCTCTAGGAACGTATTGAAACAGGGAGCTACAACATGAGCTATTCATCTACAACATATTTGCAAAGACAATTTAGACTATGTTCATGATAATTGAGTTCATTTAATGAACTCCCACTCAGATAGACATCCCTCTAGTCATGTAAGTGAAACATGATCCGAGTCAACTAGGCCGTGTCCGATCATCACGTGAGACGGACTAGTCAACATCGGTGAACATCTTCATGTTGATCGTATCTTCTATACGACTCATGCTCGACCTTTCGGTCTTCCGTGTTCCGAGGCCATGTCTGCACATGCTAGGCTCGTCAAGTCAACCTAAGTGTTTTTGCTGTGTAAATCTGGCTTACACCCGTTGTATTCGAACGTTAGAATCTATCACACCCGATCATCACGTGGTGCTTCGAAACAACGAACCTTCGCAACGGTGCACAGTTAGGGGGAACACCTTTCTTGAAATTTTAGTGAGGGATCATCTTATTTAAGCTACCGTCGTTCTAAGCAAATAAGATGTAAAACATGATAAACATCACATGCAATCAAATAGTGACATGATATGGCCAATATCATTTTGCTCCTTTCGATCTCCATCTTCGGGGCTCCATGATCATCGTTGTCACCGGCATGACATCCATGATCTCCATCATCGTGTCTTCTTGAAGTTGTCTCGTCATCTATTACTTCTACTACTATGGCTAACGCTTTAGCAATAAAGTAAAGTAATTACATGACGTTTATGTTGACACGCAGGTCATAAATAAATAAAGACAACTCTTATGGCTCCTGCCGGTTGTCATACTCATCGACATGCAAGTCGTGATTCCTATTACAAGAACATGATCAATCTCATACATCACATATATCATTCATCACATCCTTTTGGCCATATCACATCACAAGGCATATGCTGCAAAAACAAGTTAGACGTCCTCTAAGTTTTTACGTGGCTGCTATAGGTTTCTAGCAAGAACGTTTCTTACCTACGCCAAAACCACAACGTGATATGCCAATTTCTATTTACCCTTCATAAGGACCCTTTTCATCGAATCCGATCCGACTAAAGTGGGAGAGACAGACACCCGCTAGCCACCTTATGCAACTAGTGCATGTCAGTCGGTGGAACCAGTCTCACGTAAGAGTACGTGTAAGGTCGGTCCGGGCCGCTTCATCCCATGATGCCGCCGAATCAAGATAAGACTAGTAACGGCAAGTAAATTGACAAAATCAACGCCCACAACTGCTTTGCGTTCTACTCGTGCACCGAAACTACGCATAAACCTGGCTCATGATGCCACTGTTGGGGAACGTAGCAGAAATTCAAAATTTTCTACGCATCACCAAGATCAATCTATGGAGTAATCTAGCAACGAGGGGAAGGAGAGTGCATCTACATACCCTTGTAGATCGCTAAGCGGAAGCGTTCAAGTGAACGGGGTTGATGGAGTCATACTCGTCGTGATCCAAATCACCGATGACCCTAGTGCCGAACGGACGGCACCTCCGTGTTCAACACACGTACAGCCCGGTGACGTCTCCTACGCCTTGATCCAGCAAGGGGAGAAGGAGAGGTTGGGGAAGACTCCATCCAGCAGCAGCACAACGGCGTGGTGGTGGTGGAGGAGCGTGGTACTCCAGCAGGGCTTTGCCAAGCACCGCAAGAGACGAGGAGGGGGAGGGGTAGGGCTGCGCCAAGAAGGAGATGTTCTCATGTGTATGGCAGCCCAAAACCCCCACTATATATAGGGGAAAGGGAGGGGTTGTGCCCCCACCTAGGTTTCCACCCCTAGGGGTGGCGGCCAGCCCTAGATCCCATCTAGGGGGCGGCCAAGGGGGGAGAGAGGGGGGGCGCACCACTAGGTGGGCCTTAGGCCCATCTGAGCCTAGGGTTTCCCCCTTTTCCCTTCTCTCTTCGCCTTGGGCCCTGGTGGGGGGGCGCACCAGCCCACCTGGGGCTGGTCCCCCTCACACTTGGCCCACGCAGCCCTCTGGGGCAGGTAGCCCCACCTGGTGGACCCCCAGGACCCTCCCAGTGGTCCCGGTACGTTACCGATAGCACCCGAAACTTTTCCGGTGACCAAAACAGGACTTCCCATATATAAATCTTTACCTCCGGAATATTCCGGAACTCCTCGTGATGTCCGGGATCTCATCCGGGACTCCGAACAACATTCGGTAACCACGTATATCTATTCCCTATAACCCTAGCGTCATCGAACCTTAAGTGTGTAGACCCTACGGGTTCGGGAACCATGCAGACATGACCGAGACAACTCTCCGGTCAATAACCAACAGCGGGATCTGGATACCCATGTTGGCTCCCACATGTTCCACAATGATCTCATCGGATGAACCATGATGTCAAGGATTTAATCAATCCCGTATGCAATTCCCTTTGTCTAGCGATACGATACTTGCCCGAGATTCGATCGTCGGTATCCTGATACCTTGTTCAATCTCGTTACCGGCAAGTCTCTTTACTCGTTCCGTAACACATCATCCCGTGATCAACTCCTTGATCACATTGTGCACATTATGATGATGTCCTACCGAGTGGGCCCAGAGATACCTCTCCGTTTACTCGGAGTGACAAATCCCAGTCTCGATTCATGCCAACCCAACGGACACTTTCAGAGATACCTGTAGTGAACCTTTATAGCCACCCAGTTACGTTGTGATGTTTGGCACACCCAAAGCACTCCTACGGTATCCGGGAGTTGCACAATCTCATGGTCTAAGGAAATGATATTTGACATTAGAAAAGCTTTAGCATACGAACTACACGATCTTTGTGCTAGGCTTAGGATTGGGTCTTGTCCATCACATCATTCTCCTAATGATGTGATCCCGTTATCAACGACATCCAATGTCCATGGTCAGGAAACCGTAACCATCTATTGATCAATGAGCTAGTCAACTAGAGGCTTACTAGGGACATGGTGTTGTCTATGTATCCACACATGTATCTGAGTTTCCTATCAATACAATTCTAGCATGGATAATAAACGATTATCATGAACAAGGAAATATAATAATAACCAATTTATTATTGCCTCTACGGCATATTTCCAACAGTCTTCACCTTCCTTTTGGGTATAACTGTCGGTGTACTAAAGTAGTGGTACCTTAGTATCCCGAACTTGTGCACGGGCAGTCGCAGCGTCCCGCGGCAGGGCTTACCGGGTGACCACCAAGATCCTCCATGGTTCCTTTGGAGCCATTCAAGAACAAAGTATCCAAGACCCCGGCAAGAGGAGCTTGCCGGGAAGGAGACAAGACCCCGGCAAGAGGAGCTTGCCGGGAAGGCCAACCAAGGCATCTCAAGGAATTTGCCGCGACGCACCACGTGACCCGGCAAGGCCCGGTGAGCGACAAGCTCCCGGACGCGACAAGACAACGACCGCGGCAAGACACTTGCCGCGGCAAGCTTCCACTCTGTACCTGCGCTCCAGCACATCCACCAACGTGTCACTCTGGGAACCTTCTAGAGCGTACGTGGCGGGAAGCTGTGCAGCCAGAGGTACACGGTGGCAAGCGGCGCTGACAAGATTGCCATCGTGGCAAGCAGAGGCGTCCCTGGCGGTCCCTTTCTACACCGTCTAGGCGATGCAGACAGGCATTTAATGCCTTTGTCCCCTGCCGTCAGGGTTAGGTATGATACGCTGTTGTAGGCGGCGGTGCCAACCGCAATGTATTTTCCATTTTTGCCCTCATGTATGTTGCCACCTGTTGGTGACCCCTTAGACATATAAAAGGAGGCCCATGCGCAACGTAGAGGGGGTCGGCCAACAGAATACTCTCACGCTCGGTCTAGCTAGCTGCAGGTGTGAACTATAGCAATCAGCGCTCCCGAGCAAGAAATCAATACAACCACAAAGCAGGAGTAGGGTTTTACGCATCCGTGCGGCCCGAACCTGGGTAAACTGATCGCGTTGCTCGTGCGCCTCGCCTCGATCTGCTCTTCGTGCTCTCTCCGCCCCCTGCCGAACCAAAAAGGGGCCCGGTCCGCCGTGGTCCCATAGGTGTCCGTGGGATCAGCACCCCCGACATCTTTGGCGCGCCAGGGAGGGGAGCGTCGAGGTTGTTCGAACCTGATCCGGCGTTCGCACGAGCTAAATCTTCATCGTCTTCATCGACATGCCGCCGAAGAAGAAGGCTTCGGAGGCGGCTGCTCCGTCCGCGCCAAGCCCACCATGGCCGGAGCGAACGGCTGGTGGGGTAGACGCCGGCGGAAGAACGGGCGGCGACGAGGGAGCTCATGGTGCTGCCAGGTCCAAGGACAAGACTACGTTGCACATCAGCGGCGCGGTCGGCTCCCATAACGACCGCGCGCACTCCAAGACCTCGGCGTCCGTACACGCACCACGCCCATCTCAGGAGGCGCGGGACCAGCAGCGTTATGGTACTCACGGTACCATACATTTGCTGGGCCAAGATCAAGCTGGTGGATCCCGGAGCGCTCAAGACCAGCATGCGCGCCAACATGCTGGCGCGAGCGGGGCACGGTCGCCTGGACGAGGTACTGCTCCTTCTAATGTAGTTAGAAGTCCGAGCATATCTCGCTCCTCGCACCGTTCGCCGCCGCCGCCCGCCACTCCGGCAGAAGCTTTGGCACGGGCTCAACTGCTTCTAGACTACCCTCCGGCGGCAGACAAGATCGACGACTGGAGGGCCACCATCCAGAGTCTCATCGGCTTTGCCAACGGCGACAATCCACGGCAGCCGAGTATTTCACTGCCGCGGCAAGTCAGCCAGGCACGAGCCGGTGGCGACAAGACCGGTGGGGGTGCAACCACTGTGCACTCTCCGCCCCAAAGGCCAAGATCGCCGACTCGCCGGACCCACCACGACAGCGACTCCACCGCGTCATCAGATCCACGAGTTCGTCGCGACCAGCGCCAAGTTCTGCACGAACGACAACAAGAAGACGCTCGTACTCGCATCGAGCGCCGAAGAGAAGCGCGGCGTCAATCAGACCTGCGCGCTGGGCCCTCTGTCGATATGCATGCGCCAGGGGAACTAGGCGACTTGCCGTACGCGGTAGGTTGCCCTGCGTTTACCCGTGAGCTGCGGCAAGTCCAGTGGCCCAGCCAGAAGAACTTCAAGCCAGACGTACCAGAGAAGTACGATGGCAAGTCGCACCCGTCAGAGTTCCTCAGCGTCTACACCGTCGCGGTGCAGGCTGCCGGGGGGCGAGACGACAAGGTCCTTGCCAACTACTTCCCGCTGGTGCTCAAGCCCGACGTTAGGTCCTGGCTCATGCACTTGCCGGACAACTCCATATCCTCTTGGGCAGACCTTTGCCATCAGTTCGTCGGCGCCTTTACGGGCGGCCACAAACCTCATGGCCAAGAAAGTGATCTTCACCTGCTCGCCCAGAAGGAAGGAGAGCCCCTGCGCAAGTACATTCAGAGATTCAGCCGTGTACAGCGCAACATCCCAGATATCCACCCTGCCGCGGTCATCAGCGCGTTCCATCAGAACGTGCGTAACCGCAGGATGCGGGAGGAGATGGCGATGTGTAGAATCAGAGACGTCAGCGAGCTGTATGCCCTGGCCGACAAGTGTGCACGTGCTGAGGAAGGGAGGAAACTCCCCGGAGAGAATACAGCAGTAGGAGGATCTGACAGCGAGGATGCTGCCCCGGCAAAGAAAACCCGGCGGCGCAACAACAGGAAGAAGAAGGGCAAAGAGGTGCTAGTCGTTGAGCAGTCCGGCAACGACGGCGCCGCCAAGAAAGCCAAAGTAGGTAGCTCCGGCAAGGAGATTGCCGCATGCACCAACTGCCAGGCTGTGGCGGCCGCCGACAAGCAAGACGGCACCGACAAGCAGTACTGCAAGATCCACCGCACCAAGGGCCATGACCTCCAGAGTTGCAAGAAGGTCGAGCAGCTTGTCCAGCAACAGAAAGCTGAGTACGAGCGCGCGACAAGGAGAGAGCCCAAGGAGGCACTGGAGAAGCAGGCAAGAAGCGCGCCGGCCGGGGAGGACGCCGCGGCAAGGCCAAGCAGCGGCAAGGAGACAAACCTCCCCGCGACCGCGACAAGGATGAAGACGACGACGACGACGAAGACATGGATGATGTTGAGACCAGTGAGCAGGAGTTTCAGAAAGCCACAGAAGTCTTGTGCGTTGACGGCGGTGCTTCTCTTCATACTTCCCACCGCCAACTCAAACAGTGGGCGCGGGAAGTCAATGCGGCAGAACCACCTGTCGAATCGCGCAAGCTTCTGAAATGGTCCAGCACGCCTATCATCTTTGACATTGAGGACCACCCTGATCGCACAACTGCGGTCGGGTGCTTGCCGTTGTTGGTTTCACAAACTATATGCAACCTCAAGGTCACTAAGATGCTAGTTGACGGCGGGGCCGGCTTGAACCTGATCTCCTCCGCTGTACTCCAGAAACTACAGATCCCTAACAGCGAGCTCGAAGAGACCGGCACATTCCAAGGAATTAACCCGGGAAGGAGCAAGCCGAAGGGGAAGGTCACGTTGCCGGTAACATTTGGCAGCGAGATGAACTTCAGGACTGAGAGGGTCACTTTTGACGTTGCCGAATTTCCATTGCCTTACAATGGGATACTTGGCCGTCCAGAGCTCGCCAAGTTCATGGCAGCCTCTCACTACGCATACAACATGCTCAAGACGCCAGGCCCGATAAGTGTCATTTCTGTCCCTAGCGACAAGAGGGATGCTATTATCTGCGCCGACAAGATCTACCAGGAAGCAGCAGCCGCAGCAGATCGCAAGACACTTGCTGCTGAAGCTCCCGGGGGGAAGAAGAAGACCAAGTCCGGCAAGAGCTCTGATGCCCACTCCGCAAGCGCACCTCTTTGGAGTGCTGCGCTACCGTCGAGGACGCACCATCGAGCTCCACCGGCAAGTGTAAGAAGGCAATGGTAGCTCCGCCACATACTAAGAAGGTGTCCGCCAAGGAGGACGGCACTGGTGGTACCTTCACCATCAGTGCCACTCTCGACCCTAAATAGGAAAGCGCGCTCATTGCTTTCCTGCGGGCGAACGTCGACGTGTTTGCGTGGCAACCATCTGACATCCCCGGTGTTCCCAGGAAAGTAATTGAGCACCATCTTGACGTTTGTCCTCACGCGCGGCCCGTCAAGCAGAAGGCCAGGAAGCAAGCAGTGGAGCGCCAAGAATTCATAGCAGAAGAGATCAAGAAGTTGGAAGCAGTAGGCCTTGTCAGAGGAGTGCTCCATCCCACGTGGTTGGCCAATCCTGTAGTCGTGCGCAAAGCAAACCGGAAAGGGAGGCTTTGTATTGACTTTACTGATGTTAATAAAGCTTGTCCCAAAGACCCATTTCCCTTGCCGCGCATTGACCAGATTGTTGACTCCACAGCCGGATGTGATTTGCTTTCATTTCTTGACACATACTCAGGATACCATCAAATCTTCATGGCAGAAGAGGATGAGGAGAAAACCGCATTCATTACTCCATGTGGCACGTACTGTTTCATACGGATGCCTTTTGGTTTAAAGAATGTTGGTTCAACATTTGCAAGAGTAGTCCATGTCTCTCTGGAGCCACAGATACACAGAAATGTGGAAGCCTACATGGATGATATAGTGGTCAAGAGCAAGGACAGGGCAACTCTGATTCAAGATTTAGACGAGACCTTTGCAAATCTGCGCAAGATCAACCTCAAGCTCAACCCCGAGAAGTGTGTGTTTGGAGTCCCCTCCGGCAAGCTTCTCGGGTTCTTTGTGTCTCAACGAGGAATTGAAGCCAATCCCGACAAGATCAAGGCCATTGAGCAGATCGAAGCACCAAAGCGCGTCAAGGATGTACGAAAGCTTGCCGGTTGCGTGGCTGCTCTCAACAGGTTTATCTCTCAGTCTGCTGAGCGCGCCCTACCGTTTTTCAAAATTTTGAAAAAGGCAGGTCCAATGAAATGGACTCCGGAAGCGGAGGCTGCGCTGCAGGACTTGAAGAGATACCTGTCCTCCACTCCAACACTTGTCGCACCTAAGCCGCAAGAGAAGTTGCTGCTGTATTTAGCGACAACCAATCAAGTGGTTAGTGCTGCGTTAGTGGCGGAGAGGGAGGCAGATGACGAGCCAGCAACCGCGGCAAGCGCATCCAGCGACAAGCAGGGGGCTTCCCCGACAAGCTCTGGTCCCGACAAGGATGGAACTGCGCAGGTGCGCGAAGAGATATAGAAGAAAATGGTGCAGCGCCCAGTTTACTTTGTCAGTTCCCTTCTGCAGGGGGCTAGGTCAAGGTACTCTGGTGTGCAGAAATTGCTTTTCGGCCTTCTCATGGCCTCGAGAAAGCTGCACCATTACTTCCAAGCACATGAGATCACAGTTGTCACTCGCTTTCCGCTGAAGAGGATACTGCAGAATCCAGAAGCAATAGGCAGGATTGTCGAGTGGGCACTGGAACTGTCAAGCTTTGGCCTCAAGTTTGAGAGTACTTCAACTATCCAAAGCAGAGCATTGGCAGAATTCATAGCAGAGTGGACGCCAACGCCAGATGAAGAAATTCTAGAGACGAGCATCCCCGTCAAGGAAGCAAGTAAAGAGTGGCTCATGTACTTTGACGGTGCCTTCTCGCTGCAAGGCACCGGTGCTGGCGTGCTGCTTGTCGCACCCACCGGAGAGCACCTCAAGTACGTAGTCCAGATGCACTTTCCCAAGGAGCAAGCGACAAACAATACTGCAGAGTATGAAGGCTTGCTTGCCGGTCTCAGGATCGCGGCAGACCTTGGGATTAAGAAGCTCATTGTCAGGGGTGACTCACAGCTTGTCGTCCGCCAAGTAAACAAGAATTATCAAAGTCCGTTGATGGAAGCCTACGTTGACGAAGTGAGAAAGCTAGAAGAGCACTTTGACGGCCTGCAAATGGAGCATGTTCCAAGAGCTCAGAACGACATTGTCGATCGCCTGTCAAAGTGCGCCGCACTTAAGTTACCTGTGGAACCAGGGATTTTTGTGCTCAAGCTGACTCAACCGTCCGTAACGCCGTCAACTGGACAGAGCAAGAAGAGGAAGTTGATTTCTGGTGACTATTTTCCGGCAGAGCTTCCCGAAGCCGCCGCCAAGAAGGTCCCCAAGATCAACACCAAGGGTGCTGAGGAACAGTCTGCTCCGGCAAGCCCTAGGGTTTGTTCCATCGAAGCAGACGCTCCCGACAAGTTTTGCTCCGGCAAGCTTGCCGGGGAACGTCAAGCTCCGGCAGAGCTGCAGGTTCTTGCCGTAGAAGCGGACGTTCCCGCAGCCGCAGATATGCCTTTAGTCCTTGTTGTCGAGCCTCAAGCTCCAGCATGGGCGCAGCAGATTGTCCGTTTCCTTCAAACAGGAGAACTTCCTGAAGAGGAAGAAGAAGCGGAAAGAGTAGCCCGGCAGTCAAGTATGTACCAGTTTGTCGACAGCACACTGTATAGAAGAAGGCTCAATGGTGTGAAATTGAAGTGTATTCACCGCGAAGATGGACAAAAGCTGTTGGCAGAGATACATGGAGGCATATGTGGTCACCACATTGGCGCAAGAGCACTTGTCGGCAAAGCATTCCGGCAAGGCTTCTTTTGGCCGACATCCCTCCAGGATGCAACTGCACAAGTAACCAAGTGTGAAGCGTGCCAGTTTCATTTCAAGCAGATACACCAGCCAGCTCAAGCTCTCCAGACGATCCCTTTATCCTGGCCATTTTGGCCTGGGGGCTCGATATCCTCGGCCCCTTTCCCCGAGCAGTCGGGGGCTTTGAGTACTTGTACGTTGCAATCGACAAGTTCACAAAGTGGCCGGAAGTGGAACCAATGAGGAAGGTGACAGCACAGTCAGCAGTCAAGTTCTTTAGGTCGATTGTTTGCCGTTTCGGGATCCCTAACAAGATAATTACCGACAACGATATGCAATTTATGAGCCGCACCTTCATGCAGTACGTCCAAGATCTTGGTGCCAAGGTCTGCTTCGCTTCTGTTGCTCACCCGAGAAGCAACGGTCAAGCGGAGAGGGCAAATGTTGAAGTGCTGCGCGGGCTCAAGACCAGAACTTTCGACAGGCTGCACAAGTGCCGAAGAAACTAGATCGAGGAGCTGCCGGTGGTTCTTTGGTCGATCAGGACGACGCCAAATCGAGCCACTGGCTAGACACCTTTCGCTCTAGTCTATGGAGCAGAGGCAGTTCTCCCCACAGAACTCGTATACGGGTCGCCTCGAGTGCTCTTTTACGATGAGCTTGAGCAAGAGCAGCTGCGACAAGATGACGCGCTGCTCCTTGAGGAAGACCGTCTTCAGGCTGCTGTGCGAGCTGCTCGCTACCAGCAAGCTTTGCGCCGCTATCATAGCCGCAAAGTTAATGCCAAAAGTCTCGAGGAAGGCGACCTTGTTCTTCGGCGCGTTCAGTCCGCCAAGAATTCCAACAAGTTGACGCCGAAGTGGGAAGGCCCTTACCGGGTGAAACGAGTCACTAGGCCTGGCGCTGTCCGCCTGGAGACCGAAGATGGCGTACCAGTGAGCAACTCTTGGAATATTGAACATCTTCGCAAGTTTTACCCGTAGGGCGCGGTTGCCGGAACCCGTTCCGGCAACCACTTTTTGTACAAGTCTTGCCGCTGTTGCATGTAATCCTTTGTACAAAGCCGGGCGCAGATCCCGTGCATAAAGCTTATGTGCTCCGCACACCTTGTCGATTTCGTGCTTTTTATTATTTGCATGTGTTATCTGACACTTTGTGCAGCACTTACCCCCGGTAAGCAACAACGAGCCATAAGGCTCCATATCTTTATTTTCTCCTCTTTCTTTTTTTTCTCAAGGAAAGGAAGGTTCCCTCGCGCACAAGTTTGCCGGGGGGGAAGGAGAAGATACGGTATGGACCAGGCGTCGTTCAAGAAGGTTTCGCCTTGCCGGGAAGCAAACAACAGAAAAGATAAGTTGCCAAAGTTTGAGCAATCAGATTCCCTTTAAATTTTTAAGTTATTTTCCTTGAACGATCGTGCTTTGTATGGAAAACCTATGCGCGGAGGAACCAACTCATAGCTAGTTGTGCCCTTACTGTTTTTTCGAGTCCGCTCAACAACTTAAGTGAGCTGCGACTAGCTGCGACAAGGTTTCTTGTCGGCTGCGGCACCGCCAGCAGGCTGTTGATGTTCCGCACTCAGCGCTTGCGGCAAAGGTGCCTGCGCCGGCAAGTTCCCTAAAAGCATAGGGTAAAAATATACAAAGGAAGGAATCAAGTAAAGGAAGTAACATTGCAATCATTGCACAGAATAAAGTTATATTACAAGATAAGCTTGTCGTGGCTCCAACAAATTGTTCTCATGACATGACCAGAAGTGACAAGAAAAGAAGAAAATGGGTGGCCTAATCCACGCGGTCGCCCTCAACCCTGTTGATCCCGCTCACCCTGTCCACAATGGGTGCGACAAGGGTCTTGAGCGCCTCCAGATCAGCATCCGGCGGCAAGGACCTGAGGACGTTGGTGAGGTTGAGGCCCGGATTGCGGAACGCCACCTTCATCAGCACCTTCTAAAGAGCTCCCGCGCAGATCTTGCGCGACTCGTCGGCAAGCTGCTTCGGGATCCCTTCCCGGAGTCGCCAGAGTGCCGTCGCCACGCCCTTGAAGAATGAAGTGAGCTTGGCGCTGGGTTGGAGGTTCTCATCGGAGGAATACCCGAGATCCTCCATTCCCAGCTGCGCCAGCTCCTTGTCGATGTCGGCGGCAACATCCACGAGCCCCTTCATCCAGTGCTCCACATTCTCCCGGAATGTGCTCTGGGCGGCGGCAGCGCTCGCCAGCAGCGCCTTGCCGGCCTTGACTTCCTCCTTCAGGGCCGTCTCTTGCTCCTTGGCGCTGTCCAGTGTCTTGGTCAAAGTGGCCAGCTTCGACTCAAGATCCGCATTGGAATCCTTGGCGGCGTCAAGCTCCTTGCCCTTCTCGACGAGATGGGCCTGCAGCTCCGAGTAGCTGTTGGCGTCCTTCTCTCGCTCAAGCTTGACCGCGGCAAGCTCGTCGCCGCTCGCCTTGAGATCCGTCTCCAGCTGCGCCACCTTCATCTCCAACTCCTTCTTGGCGGCCTCGGCAGCTGTGGCAGCGTCTTCTGCTTGCTTGAGGGCTCCATCAAGCGTCCGCTCGCGCGCGGCAAGCTCCTCCTCGTGGCTGTCAAGATCAACTTTCCGCTGCACCAGCTCGCCCTCTTGCACAGACAGCTTCTCGGCGGAAAGCCTTTGTTGCTCTTCGACTTCTGCCTTCTCGAGGAGGAAAGCCCTCTGCTCCTCGACAAGCCGCTCCCGCTCCACCGCCAAGGACCGGAGAGCTTCTTGATTCTGACACCGGAGCTCCTCCGCGCGCTTCTCGATGTCGACTCCCGCCTTGGCGACAAGCGCTTCACGGGATTCTGACTTGGCTTGCCGGGCGCGGTAGAGCGACAACAGCTTCCGCAGCAGCCGCTCCTCCTCAGGCTCGCTGCTGCTGCTGCTTGGCGCATCGACAAGCGCCAGCCCGGCGGAGGCAAGCACTTCTCCGTCGAAGATTTCTCCCTCGACCGGCGCCCTGGAGCTTGACACCCAGGGGAGGTTGATGAAGATGTCATCACCGACCTTCAAGTAGACGCCAGGCTGGGGCTCCTCGGAGCCTGGCGCTGCGGCAGCGGCGGAGGGATCGGCAGTCGGTGTAGCGCCTGGCGCTCCTGCGGCCTCTGGGTCGTCAGTACGGTCGCCAGATCCTCCGCCTACTTCTGCAGCGGCAGCCCTGGCGGCCTCTTCACCGGCGGGCTCGTCGGCGCCGGCTGCATCCTCGGCGGCAACAGCGTCGTTGGCGGCACCTTCGGTCTCCATCGGCTCGGCAGCAGATGGATCTGACAGCCGGAAAAAGGGGAGAAGATTCAAGCAAATATCCAAGAAAAAGAAAGAAGAAGAAGCCAAGGGAAGTTTTGGAGCAAGAAGATTACCTGTGCCAGGATCTGCAGCCATGGTCTCCGCCGCCGGGGGGTCGCTGGTACTGTCCCTTGCCGGAGACCCCTCCCTTGCCGGGGGCTCCTCCCTTGCCGGAGAGCTCTCCTTTGCCGGGGACCTCTCCCTTGCCGGAGGACTCTCCCTTGGCGCCTCGGGGGCGGCCTCTGGGCTCTCCTGGTGGGACTGCTCTGCTCCTGTACAAGTCAACAGACAGACATCAGCAAAGCAAGAATCTTCGTGCACGCCCGACAGCGGAAAGCAAACAAGATACTTACGTTGGGGGCTGCTCTGGAGATCAGTCGCCGGGTCCGGCAAGATTGTCTCGGGCGCGTCCCCTGCTGACGCGGTGGGTTCGTCCTCGATGACAATCACCGGGGCCTTAGCTCTCTTTGCTGCCCTCTGGGCCAGAGTCCTGAAAAGGAACAGGTTCAGAGTAAAACAAGTGAGATGCAAGACAAAAACAACAAGAGATTGAAGAACTGCAAGGACAACAAGAGGGTCTTACTCTTCTTCTTCTTCCTCGTCGGAGCTGAACGCGGAGAAGTCAAAATCCGGCTCACGCCCGGCGCGGGAAGGCGGAGGAGTGGGATCCCTTGGACGCTTGGCGGGAACAGAAGCAATGGTCCGAGAAGACCCCGCTCCAGTTGCCGCAGCAGCGTGAGGCGCTCCCACGGCAACAGTGCTTGCCGCGGTAGAGCGTGTCGCGCCGCGCAGCGACTGTCGACTCGGCTGCCGCCTCACTACGTCCCCGGCCTTGCGGAGACGCCTTCTTGGTGGAGATGGAGGCTCTGCTTGCGGCGTGCTGTCCGAAGATGAGGAGGAAGAGGAGTCGATCTCCAACGAGCCGCTCGTGTCCTCAGCGGGCTCGCTCGGCTCGGCGTCACGCCCGGCAAGATCTTTCTTGCCGGCAGGCTCCTCTTGCCGGGCAAGCTCTTTCTTGCCGGCAATCTCTTCTCGCTCGGCACGGTTTGCCGCCTCTGCTGCCTCTGCCTCCTCCAAGGTGAAACCGAACTCGCCTGCCACTGCGGCTGCCGCTGCCTCTTCCAGCCTGGTGGCAATGCGCTTCAACTCCGCCTCGGTGGTGTCGCGAGTGAGGCCATCCTTCTCGTCGGGGCGGATCGGCACTTCTACCAAGTTGTCGAAGAACTGCTGCACGATGTCATCTGCAGGCTCTTGCCAAGTTGGCACAATTCCATGCGAGTCGCACAGCGGCATCATTGCCCTGATGCGGTCGAGCGCAGAGTTGTTGCACAATGGGACGACGCCCTGCGGCAACCTAAAAACTTCGGGATGGTCTGGATCATACTTGAACAGCTCCTGAAGCATCGCATTCAGCTCCAGGACGGTGAAGTTGTACTTGAGGCCCGGGCGCAGCCTCATGATATCCGCTGCGTTCTTGAACTCCCAGGCGGGCCTCCTCCGTTCCTGTAGGGGGGCGATGCGGCGGCGAAGGAAGTCTGCGCCAACGGCACCTACAGTGAGTCCGGCAAGCCTGAGGCGTTGGATCCTGGTGACGGCAATCCTCAGCCTGCTGTCTTCCGGGGCCACGTCGCTCCAGTCGCTGCCGCGTGCTGCTGCTACTTGGCGCCGGGCGGTAAATGGCTGCGGGTTCGCCTCAACGATCCAGCACCAATCTGCTCTCCACTCCTCCCACTTGCTGCGGAACTCGCCCTCCAGATAAGAATATTTCTTGCCGGCCCTTGAGATCCAAGCGATTCCGCTGGATAGAGGCTCTCCTCTCTCTACTCGGGGCATGAAGAAATGGCGGAAAAGGGCAACGTTGGGGTGGACTCCGACAAAGTTTTCGCAAAGGTGTGCGAAAACTGCCATGGTCAGAACGGCGTTGGGGGTGAAATCAAGGAGGCAGAGGCCATAGGTGTTCATGATGTCGCAAAAGAATTCGGAGAAGGGCAGGCAGAGCCCGCAGTAGAAGAATACGGCGAAGAAGGGATATCCTTGCGGAGCCATTTTATGAGCTGTGGCTGGGAGTACCTTGGTGCTCGGATGTGCTCGCGTCTCCGTCGACCAGAAGAGGTAGTAGTACTCCCTCAGCTCCTTCACGGCAAGCTTGGGGGGGGGGGGGGAAGATGGCCCGCTCCTTCCGCAGCGCCGCAAGCCGCTGCGCCTCGGTCGACTTCACGGCTTTCCCCTTGTCGGCTTTCGGAGCCATGGCGGAGGTGGTGGAGGAGGTCGACGGCGTTGGTGGTGCTGGTGGCAATGGGGGGGCAGGGCGCTGCTCTCTTGTTCCTTTGGGAAGACGGAGGCGGGGCGGAGACTTCTGAGATTGGAGAGGAAAGGGGACGAGTGGGCGCACCACCCCTGCTTCCCCTTGCTTATAAAGGGGGAGGTGGCGGACGTTCCGCCTTTCCTAATAAAGAAACTGCCCACGATCTCTCCCACGACGCCGCGTTCGACGCGTGCCGTTCGGGGATGGCGCGGTGGATGCGGAGTAAGATACGACATAACCTAGGCCGCGCGTGCCCGTGCCCTGTTTTGGGCCTGGCCCAACAGCGCTCGGCGCCGTGTATGGCCCAGGCCCGGGGGCTCCTGTCGGTGTACTAAAGTAGGGGTACCTTAGTATCCCGAACTTGTGCACGGGCAGTCGCAGCGTCCCGCGGCAGGGCTTACCGGGTGACCACCAAGATCCTCCATGGTTCCTTTGGAGCCATTCAAGAACAAAGTATCCAAGACCCCGGCAAGAGGAGCTTGTCGGGAAGGAGACAAGACCCCGGCAAGAGGAGCTTGCCGGGAAGCCAACCAAGGCATCTCAAGGAATTTTCCGCGATGCACCACGTGACCCGGCAAGGCCCGGTGAGCGACAAGCTCCCGGATGCGACAAGACAACGACCGCGGCAAGACACTTGCCGCGGCAAGCTTCCACTCTGTACCTGCGCTCCAGCACATCCACCAACGTGTCACTCTGGGACCCTTCCAGAGCGTACGTGGCGGGAAGCTGTGCAGCCAGAGGTACACGGTGGCAAGCGGCGCTGACAAGATTGCCATCGTGGCAAGCAGAGGCGTACCTGGCGGTCCCTTTCTGCACCGTCTAGGCGACGCAGACAGGCATTTAATGCCTTTGTCCCCTGCCGTCAGGGTTATGTATGATACACTGTTGTAGGCGGCGGTGCCAACCGCAATGTCTTTTCCATTTTTGCCCTCATCTATGTTGCCACCTGTCGGTGACCCCTTAGACATATAAAAGGAGGCCCATGTGCAACGTAGAGGGGGTCGGCCAACAGAATACTCTCACGCTCGGTCTAGCTAGCTGCAGGTGTGTACTATAGCAATCAGCGCTCCCGAGCAAGAAATCAATACAACCACAAAGCAGGGGTAGGGTTTTACGCATCCGTGCGGCCCGAACCTGGGTAAACTGATCGCGTTGCTCATGCGCCTTGCCTCGATCTGCTCTTCGTGCTCTCTCCGCCCCCTGCCGAACCAAAAAGGGGCCCGGTCCGCCGTGGTCCCATAGGTGTCCGTGGGATCAGCACCCCCGACAATAACCCTTAGCCACGAGCCGAGCCTTGTACTTTTCAATAGTACCATCAGGCCTAAGCTTCTTCTTGAATACCCATTTGCATCCTATAGGTTTGCACCCAGAAGGACTACCAGTTATCTCCCAGGTTTCATTCGCCAAGGTAGGATCCATCTCGCTACGAACTGCTTCCTTCCAGTAGTCAGCATCTTCAGATGCATAGGCCTCTGAAATAGAACTAGGAGTGTCATCTATGAGATACACAAGAAAATCATCACCAAAGGACTTTGCAGTCCTCTGTCTCTTCCTCCTAGTAGGAACTTCATTGTTCTCCTCCACAGGACTTTCAAAGTGTTCCTTCGAAATGGCAGGTTCGGTAATTGTAACTGGTTCCTGATTCGATGAACTAGGCATCTCCTGATTAGATGCGGTAGTCATATCCTTCATTGGAAAGATATCTTCAAAGAAAGTCGCATCATTCGACTCCATGATCGTACCGACATGTATGTCAGGTACCTCAGATTTTACAACCAAGAATCTATAGCCAATGCTATGAAAAGCATATCCCAGGAAAACACAATCCACAGTCTTTGGTCCAAGCTTCCGCTTCTTTGGAATTGGAACATTGACTTTCGCGAAACAACCCCATGTTCGTAGATAAGAGAGTTTTAACCTTTTCTTCTCCCATTCCTCAAATGGAGTTATCTCTTTGTTCTTTGTGGGGACTCGGTTCAGGACATGACCTGTTGTCAATATCGCCTCCCCCCACCATGCCTTAGAGAGACCCGATGTGTCTAACATGGCGTTAACCAAATCTGTTAGAGTACGGTTCTTTCTTTCGGCCACCCCATTTGACTGAGGTGAATAGGGAGGCGTCCTCTCATGGATTATACCATGTTCCACACAAAAAGTATCAAATTCATTGGAAAAATACTCTCCACCATGGTCGGACCTAAGCCTCTTGATTTTTCGATCAAGTTGGTTTTCCACTTCAGCTTTATAGATCTTGAAAAAGTTCAAAGCCTCATCCTTAGATTTCAGAAGATACACACGGCAGTATTTGGTGGAGTCATCAATTAACGTCATGAAATATTTCTTTCCACCTTTTGTCAACACACCATTCATTTCACATAGATCAGAATGTATGAGCTCTAGTGGTGCAAGATTTCTCATTTCCGCAGTCGTGTGAGACTTGCGAGGTTGCTTAGCTTGCACACACACTTGACACTTAGATCCCTTGACAGTGGTGAAACTAGGGATTAAGTTCAACTTCGCTAGTCGCGACATGCAACCAAAGTTAACATGACAAAGCCGTGAATGCCACACATTGGATTCACTATTATTGCAAATATGATTAACAACTTTATTGCAAACGTCTGATAAGGATAAACGAAACAGACCTCCTGACTCATGGCCTTTACCAACAAAGGTTCCATACTTGGATATTACAAATTTATTCGACTCAAAGACAAGCTTGTAGCCATCTCTACACAGAAGAGATCCGCTAAAAAGATTTTTATTGACAGAGGGGACATAATGCATGTTCTTCAGCCGCACGATCTTCCCCGAAGTAAACTTCAGATCGACCGTGCCAACACCACGAACAGAAGCACTTGAACCGTTGCCCATCAGCACGGTTGAAGTCCCTGCGGTCTGATAAGACGAAAACATGGAAATATCACCGCATACATGCACATTAGCACCCATGTCAATCAACCAATCAAGAGAATGACATACTGAAAGAATAGTGGGAAATATACCATACCCAGCATCCTTCATGTCAGTGTCTCCAACGAAAACATTAGCGGTCTTGCCGCCTTTCCTAGGATGACGCTTTTCATGGCGATTAGGGAAACTAGGAGCCCAATGATCAGGATCCCCACACACATGACAAGCACCTTTCTTCTTGCCATTCTTCTTCTTGAAGTTCGTGTGTTGCACAGCCTTGTTCTTCCCATCAAACTTTGCTTTACCATCAAACTTGCCCTTGTTCTTGAAGTTGTGGGGCTGGAAGTTCTGCTTCTGTACCACATTGGGACTAGATCCTCCCTCAATACCTCGAGCACGTGTGTCCTTTGCTCTCGCCTTTTCTTCCACATCAAGAGTGCCATTGAGATCTGGGACGGAAAACTCCTGCCTCTTATGTTTCAGCAAGGTAGCAAAGTTCCTCCATGCAAGAGGAAGCTTAGTAATGATACCTCCGGCAACAAACTTGTCCGGTAGCATACAACTGAAGTGCTCAAGTTCTCTAGCAAATGACTGTATCTCATGAGCTTGCTCAACCACGGAGCGCTCTTCAATCATCCTGTAATCATAGAATTGCTCCATGATGTACAGCTCAGTGCCAGCATCCGAGACCCCATACTTGGCTTCGAGTGCATCCCACATATCTTTTCCATTATCAATTGACGCATAATCATCAACTATGTTCTCACCAAGAACACTCAAGAGAGCAGCCTTAAACAGAGGATCCATTTTCTGAAAAGCCTGTGCCTGTTGAGCATCAAGCTCTCCTTCAGGTTTGCCGAGAGAGGCATCATAACAACTCATGGTTTGAAACCATAAGACTGCTCTTACGCGCCACCTCTTATAGTGGATACCCTCAAACATAGGAGGTCTCATGGAAGCAGCAAAACCACTCGGGGTAAATTGCCTATGATAAGGTTTTTGGATTGTTGGAAATATGAGCAATTTACCAAATGATTTTATTAACAGAAATATTAGATAAAGCATGACTAATATAGTCGCGATAAAGCAAGTCATGCAATCTGACGGAGAGAAAGTAAATAGCATCTGAATATATGAACTTGAACTGAACACATCTAGGACAGACACTAGATCATGTTGCATATATGGAGTAGAACCTAACACATGTAGGGCTAGTACTAGTACGAGAAACTGTGGCAGGACATCTAACAGAAAGAAGAAGAACACATACGGGACAGCAGCAGCAGAAGCACTGGACTTGGGGTCGACATCCTCTCCAGCCATGTCGTTGCTGAGGTAGTCGATGTCGGGGAAGAAGTCGTCGTTGGGGAAGTAGTCGTCGAAGTCCGTGATGGAGAAGCCAGTAATCGCGCAGAGCGCTTCCCAAAAACCTTATCACCCTTCTCCCGTACAAGAATCAAAGTGGTGCGGTTTCGGAGGCCTACTGACCCGACTCGCGGTGCACGCCACAAGCCGGGATGAGGAAGACATCAGTAGCTCAGAGAAGGGAACCAGCAGCGAGAGGAAGGAGAAGTTCTGGTGCATCTTTCTGGGAGGAGTGACCTCCGTTTTATAGGCGCAAGAGAAGGAGGCGAGAGGCTGCGCTAGGAGCTGAGCTGAAGGGATCGAGGGAGACGAAACGAAGAGGCAGCAGCCGAAGGGTGCTGCGTTCGTATTCAATATCCACTACAGCAAAAACTTTCCATCTCCCGAGTGGCCTTTCGTATACCCGTAGTGCGTGGCATAAATTTAGACATCGGCTCGGCTCATTCCCGCAACCGCAACCCGCGGCGCGGCGCGGCGCGTCGTGGCGCGGCGGGCGGCGGAGGAGGAGCGCGCGTGGATGTCCCTCTTGTTCTCATGCTCATACAAGTGGGGAAAGAACCTCCCTTATAAGGAGGTCCAACTCCTACTAAACTAGTAATGTGGGACTAAACTTTAATAGTATCCCTTGCTATGCACAAATGGGCTAAGTGGGCCTATAGGATTTATTAGGAATTTCTAAAATAGTTATTGGGCTGCCCAAGATAGACTAAATTCCAGCAACCACCTCCTCCCACCAGCCGCGTCTCTCCCGCTTGACTCGTCGCCTCCTCACCGTGCTTGCCGCCTCCACCCGCCTTCCCTCACTTCCTCCCCCCTCGGTTCATCCTTTTGATGGAGGCGGGTCCTCGTCGATGAGTATGGCGGCGGCGAGTTGAGAGCCTAATGGGGCCATGTCCACATGTGCGTGGCAGATGGTGTGGATCCATCGCCATGGCCTTCGATGCCGAGCTACTCATGTGGGGAATAGGTATATGTTGTGCTGCTCATGCCCCCATCCCCCCCTTCTGCCATGCATGTCCACCTAGAGCATGCAAAGGTTGTTTACTACATACATGACGCATGCATAAGATATATCCCTCCGTTCCTAAATATATAATCCATCTAAGAATATCTAAAAAGACTTATATTTAGGAATGAAGGAAATACCAACTTTAGAAGAACATGCACACGGGCATGCCAATTAGAAAACATCAATAATGTCAGACTTAATCATCTTTGTAATGAATTAAATAAAGAAGACTCGTTTATACGCATTTCGTTGTTGAACTTCTAAATAATAGTGCTGGTCTGCATTCGAAAAAGCAGCACCGGTAGCACGTACGGCCATCATAGAAAATAAGCCATATGACGACTCGCTCAGCAGCTTTGGCGGAACAAGCGCCACAATTTATAAGGTTGCTTGGGTTCGGTTCATTGGAGGCATGCAATGCATGCTATATATGATGAATATGTATTTGTATATGTGATTGCCTTATTGTAACACCCTCGATGCGACTATATCTCCCACGTGTCGAGGCACGACTCAGAGGCATAATCGCATTGAAGGCATATGTCGCAAGTGAGGCAATCTTCACGCAACCCATGTACATATAAATATAAAGGGGGAATAATAATAATAGTTGGCTTACACTCGCCACGTCACATCAAGGTACATAAATAGCATCCATCATACAAACACTCATGGCCCGACTACGGCGCCAAAATAGAAAAGACCCCCCAACATGCGACTAATCCCTGAATCGAACCCCGAGCAGGCACCACTACTGATCATCAGGAAAAGAAACATAGTATTGCTGAGAATCCTCGTCGTACTCCCACTTCAGCTCGAACGCGCCATCCGGAGGAGTATCATTGGTCCCTGCATCTGGTGTAATAGTAATCTGTGAGCCACAGGGACTCAGCAATCTCGCACCCTCGCGATCAAGACTATTTAAGCTAAATAGGTAAGGAAGGGGTAATGTATGTGGAGCTGCAGCAAGCGACTAGCATATATGGTGGCTAACTTATTCGCAAAGTAGAGCGGGAAGAGAAGGCAAAGCACGAGCGGGAACTAAATGGAACAGACTACGCAAACATAACTCCAACGCCGTGTCCACTTCCCGGACTCCGCCGAGAAGAGGCCATCACGGCAACACACGCAGTTGATTCATTTTAATTAATTAAGTTCAAGTTGTCTACAACCGGACATTAACAAATTCCCATCTGCCCATAACCGCGGGCATGGCTTTCGAAAGATCAATCCCTGCAGGGGGGTCCCAACTTAGCCCATAACAAGCTCTCACGGTCAACGAAGGAATAGACCTCCACCCAGGACCCACCGATCAGACTCGGTATCCCGGTACAACAAGATGATTCGACAGGTCAAAACTAGTCCAGCAACACCGCCCGAATGCGCCGACAAATCCCGATAGGAGCTGCACATATCTCTTTCTCAGGGCACACTCAGATTGTCCAAACTTCTGGTAGGCCAGCCCAGAGTTGCCCCTGGTGGCCACCGGCGGCTGACGTTCCGGACCAACACTCAGAGGAGCACTGGCCCGTGGGGGGGCTAAAATAAAGATGACCCTCGGGCTCCGGAAACCCAAGGGAAAAAGGGGTAGGTGCCAAATGGTAAAACCAATGTTGGGCATTGCTGGAAAAGCTTTAATCAAGGCGAACTATCAAGGGGTTCCCATTATAGCCCAACCGCGTAAGGGACGCAACAATCCGGGAACATAACACCGATATGACGGAAACTAGGGTGGCAAGAGTGGAACAAAACACTAGGCGAGAGGCCGAGCCTTCCACCCTTTACCAAGTATATAGATAAGTAAAGATAACATAGCAATATAATGATATCCCAACAAGTAAATAAATGTTCCAACAAGGAACGGCTCCAATCTTCACCTGCAACTAGCAACGCTATAAGAAGGGGCTTGAGCAAAGCGGTAACATAACCAATCAACGGTTTGCTAGGACAAAGGTGGGTTAGAGGCTCAATCATGGCAATTGGGAGGCTGACAAGCAAGTGGTAGGCATCGTAGCATTGGCAAAGCAAAAGAGCGAGCAAACTAGCATAGCAAAGATAGTAGTGATTTCAAGGGTATGATCATCTTGCCTGCACAGATGTCAGAATTGACTGGATCCTCAAAAGCAAACTCAACGGGCTCCTCGTTAGCGAACTCGTCTCCCGGCTCTACCCAACAACACAAACAAGCAACAAGGATACAATCAACCACGTGCAAGGCCAAGCAATAATATGCAAAGATGATATGCTATGCGGGATGCGATGCGGAATGCATAATGCAAGATGTAACAGGAAATGCATGAATCTGGCCTCAACTTGGGAAACCAAGTGTGCCACTGGATAGAAGGGAAGAAATCCCCTGAAAACGATATAAAGATCATGGCAATCGGAGCTACGGTTAAGAAATGGCAAGCGTTTTACTAAACGAACCGATCTGCGATTTACCGCAAGTAGGCTCCTAAATGCATCAAAAGAACATGCTACAGCCACCCAACATGAAAACAAATTGCATGGAAGTGATGTACTCATCAAGCTTAACAAATCATCGTGACTGAGGCATAGGCAAATTCATCCATTAAGGGCTTCAAACAAGCATGGCAAAACTGAATAAGCAAAACAGATTTCAGGCTTAGCGAAATTAACGCTAGTCTGAAATTTCAGACCACGATGCTCTCTTCGGAGCAGCAAAACAACATGAAGGAAAACCTGAACATGGCAAGTAAGAGCATGGCATGGAGCTACTCAACAAGCTTAACAAAACACCCAAAATTACCTGTGGCCAAAAGGGTTCACAAAATACTCTACCGAGCACACGAACATTGATGAAACACAATCAGTTTTCAGACTTAGTGAAAACTGGGACATGCTGAAATAATAACTCACGGAGGCATGTAAACGAGCTCGATGCTCTCACTACGGTGCAATTCATGGCAAGGAAAGCATATATCCATTAATAAGGCACAAAATGCTAGCTAGGCATGGCAAGAACAATGGCATAGCATGCATGGATCACTAGCAATCACTCCGGCAAAATCGCAAAAAAGTTAACGATCTGCCCAAAACAGCAACTATCCAGAAGTTGAGCTCGATTGAGTCAACCTAGAATGCTCCAACATAACAAGTAAAGACATGGATGGATTAAGCACAACAAGCATAACAAATCACTGTTACTGATCATCCTCAAAAGAGGCACGGATCACTAGGAAACAAGCCGGACATATAGCATCGTGAACTAAAACGGCTCAGACTTAGTGAAAATCACTAAGTCCCTGAAATCTGTAATCTCAGGTAGCCCTCTTCGCAAGTTTGCACAAAACAACACACACATCCTAAAAATACATGGAAGGCACCCATGGAAAGAAGACAACATGCTTAACAATTCATCCCAAAGGGGCACAGGCATATCATGCACGGATTAAACATGGCAAAAATGACAAAAGTGCATGTTGGATTAACGGATCTGCAATTTAACTCAACATGCCTCCTTCAACAGCATTTTGGGAAACAAGATGACCTCAAATGCAAATGATACAATGGAATGAAATGATGTACTCGTCGAGACGAAGATTTTGACATATCATACGCCCAAAACGGAGCTACGGATGAGGAGATATGAGCGGTCAAAGTAGCAAGAAAAACTAGGGTTAGGAGGGAAAAAGTCAACCCACGAGACCTAGATCTCAGATCTCGACCGAAGCACTGTTCATGGCGTGACTCCCGAGGTTAACCGGACCTAAGCCCACCGGCGTCGGGCTCCTATTCGCCGGCGACGATGGGGGAGGAGGCCGGTGGTTGGGGCTGCGAGGCCGGCCGGTCGAGGGGGCAGCGGAGCCGGCCGGTGGCGGCTGAGACGGCGGCGTGGAGGCGGCGAGGTCGGCGAAGAGCTCCGGCCGGCTGATGGCGCGCGGCGGCGCGGGAGCTCCGGCCGCCGGAGTTGGGCGAGATGGCGGGGTCGGCGGCGCGGCACCCTGGGCGGCGGCGCGGGCGACGATGGGCCGGGAGGGCCCGTCCCGGGCCCCGCGGGCTGGAGGCGTGGGCGTATGGCGCGGCGACAAGTGGCGACGGCAGACGGACCGGACACGTCCGACTCGCGCGGACGTTGTCCGGCGGCGGCGGAGGAGCTGGATCTGGAAAAAAATAGGGTTTGGAGAGGAGATCCGGGATTTGGAGGAGGGGGTCTATTTATAGACCTAGAGGGAGCTAGGAGAGTCCAAATGAGGTGCGGTTTTCGCCCACACGATCGTGATCGAACGACCGAGACGATGGAGCTGAGTTTGGTGGGTTTTGGGCCAACATGGAGGGGTGTTGGGCTGCACACACACGAGGTATTTTCGGTCCCTCGGTTAACCGTTGGAGTATCAAACGAAGTCCAAATGACCCAAAACTTGACAGGCGGTCTACCGGTAGTAAACCAAGGCTGCATGGCAAGTCTCGGTCCAATCCGGAAATGTTTAATCCCCACACACGAAAGAAAGCTAGAAATGGCCACCGGAGGAGAACGAAGCGCCGAAATGCAAAACGGACAACGGGGAAAATGCTCGAATGCATGAGATGAACATGTATGCAAATGCAATGCACGTGATGACATGATATGAGATGCGCGAAAAACAAAACAACACACGGAGACAAAGACCCGAACCCGAGAATTAAATATAACTTAATGCCGGAAACGGCATGAGTCGGAGTACAATTGGGGAAGGTTACATGTGGGGCGTTACAACACTCCACCACTACGAAAAGATCTCGTCCCGAGATCTAGGACTGAAAGAACTCCGGGTACTCAGAACGGAGGTGATCCTCGCGTTCCCAGGTAGCTTCACGGTCGGAATGGTGTGACCACTTGACTTTGAGAAACTTGATTGACTTGTTGCGAGTTTTGCGTTCAGTCTCTTCAAGGATTGCAACTGGGTGCTCACGGTAGGAGAGATCTTCTTGGAGCTCAATGTCCTCGAAGTTGACGGTGCGCTCAGGCGTCTTGAAGCACTTTCGGAGTTGCAAGACATGGAACACATCATGAACATTGGCAAAGGTTGCAGGAATCTCGAGTTGATAGGCGAGGTCGCCTCTCTTGCTAACGATCTTGAAGGGCCCGACGTATCTTGGGGCAAGCTTCCCTTTGATACCGAAGCGACGAGTCCCTTTCATAGGAGAGACGCGGAGGTAGACATGATCTCCGATCTCGAAGGCCAAATCACGGTGCTTGCTGTCGTAGTAGCTCTTCTGACGAGACTGGGCTGCTTTGAGATTATCACAAATGACCCTGCACATTTCTTCTGCCTCTGTGATCAGGTCATTACCCAGCAGCTGACGTTCACCGGTTTCGGACCAGTTGAGAGGTGTGCGGCACTTCCTACCATACAGAATTTCAAACGGGGCCTTGCCGGAACTTGCTTGGAAACTGTTGTTGTACGAGAATTCAGCATAAGGAAGGTAATCCTCCCACTTCATGCCGAAGGAGATAACACAAGCTCTGAGCATATCTTCAAGAATCTGGTTGACACGCTCGACTTGACCGCTTGTTTGAGGATGGAAAGCAGTGCTGAAGCGAATGTTGGTACCCATGGCCTTCTGAAAAGAATCCCAAAACTTGGAGGTAAAGATGCTGCCACGTTCTGAAGATATCACTTGAGGAATACCGTGCAGAGAGACAATGCGGGAGGTGTAGAGCTCCGCCAATTGAGCTGCAGTGATTGACTCTTTGATAGGCAAGAAATGAGCCACTTTGGTCAGCTTATCGATGACAATGAATATAGCATCATTGCCACGCTTGGACTTAGGAAACCCAGTCACGAAGTCCATTTCAATGTGGTCAAACTTCCATTCCGGAATGGCGAGAGGTTGGAGGAGACCTGCTGGCCTTTGGTGTTCTGCTTTCACTCTTCTGCAGACATCACATTCATTCACGAATTGAGCGATCTCGCGCTTCATTCGAGTCCACCAATAAGTTTGCTTCAGGTCTTGATACATCTTCGTGCTCCCAGGGTGGATGGAGAGGAGAGAGTTGTGAGCCTCATTCATGATCACTTTATGAAGTTCACCTTTGGGAAAAACAATTCGATCCTCGAAGAAGAGAGTGTCCTTGTCATCAAGTCGGTAGCACTTGTACTTGGACTGGCTCTTTGCAATATCAATCTTCACCTTTTTCACCATAGCGTCAAGAAGCTGGGCTTGGCGAATCTGGTCTTCCAAGGTAGGAGAAACTTGAAGGTTGGCAAGGAAACCTTGAGGAACAACTTGCAGATTAAGTTTGCGGAAGGCTTCACAAAGCTCGGGTTAATAAGGCTTGAGAATCAGACTGTTGCAATATGCTTTTCTGCTCAAAGCGTCAGCAATCACATTAGCCTTGCCTGGAGTATACTCGATACTCGGATTGTACTCTTGAATCATTTCGACCCATCAAGTCTGCCTGAGGTTGAGATTAGGCTGAGTGAAGATGTACTTGAGACTTTTGTGATCAGTGAAAATGTCCACTTTCCTTCCCAAGAGAAGATGTCTCCAAGTCAACAATGCATGCACAACTGCCGCCAACTCAAGATCATGAGTGGGTAGTTCTTCTCATTTGGCTTCAACTGGCGAGAGGTATAAGCAACAACTTTCTTCTCTTGCATCAGTACTGCACCGAGACCTTGGAGAGAGGCATCACAAAAGACCTCGTATGGCTTGGTTTCATCAGGCGGAGTTAGAACTGGAGCAGTGATCAATTTCTCTTTCAAAGCGTTGAAAGCAACATCACACTCCGGAGACCAAACGTACTTGACGTGCTTCTGAAGAAGATTTGAGAGAGGCTTCGCGATCTTGGAAAAGTTTTCAACGAATCTTCGGCAATAACTTGCAAGACCGAGGAAGCTACGAAGTTGCTTCACATTCTGAGGAGGTTCCCAATTAACAATTGCCGACACCTTCTCAGGATCCACAGAAATGCCCTTAGCAGAGATAATATGACCAAGATAAAGAACTTCATCGAACCAAAACTCACACTTGGAGAACTTGGCATAGAATTGATGTTCCCTTAGCTTGTCAAGAACCAAACGCAAGTGTTTGGCATGATCTTCCTTGTTCTTCAAGAAAACCAGGATATCATCGAGATAGACCAAAACAAAGTCGTTGGTGTAGGGGTTGAAGATGAAGTTCATCATGCGAGAGAACGTCGGAGGAGCATTGGCGAGGCCAAAAGACATAACAGTGTATTCATATGACCCATAGCTTGTTCTGAACGCCATCTTCGGAATATCTTGTTCACGAATGCGAATTTGATGATAACCCATACGGAGATCAAGCTTGGAGAATACTTGGGCACCCTTGAGTTGTTCGAATAGCTCATTAATGTTGGGAAGTGGATATTTGTTCTTGATGGTCTTCTTGTTCAATGGACGATAATCAACACAAAGTCGGTCCGTTCCATCCTTCTTCTTCACAAAAAGAACACCACAACCCCACGGAGAAGTACTAGGCCGAATGAGACCCATCCTTTCTTGCACATCGAGCTGTTTCTTCAACTCCTTCAACTCTTCGGGGCCGAGCTTGTAAGGCCGTTTGCACACCGGTTCCGTACCGGGCTCAAGTTCAATAACGAATTCAACAGGCCGGTTTGGAGGCATGCCTGGGAGTTCTTCAGGGAAGACATCTTGATACTCACAAACAACCGGAATCTGCGAAATAGCATCCAATTCACCCTTTTCATTGAGAGAGAATAACCGGATGGTATTATCCCGAGCAGCAAAGACAATTACTTCCTCAGACGAATGAGTCAGTTGAATCTGCTTGGCTGCGCAATCGAGGTGAGCTTTGTGTTTAGAGAGCCAGTCCATCCCAAGAATGAGGTCGATATCGGAATTGGCAAGAACCATAGGAGAAGCCAAGAACTTGAATTCACCCAACATGATGGAAATATCCGGAATCTCCTGATTGGCGAGCAAACATTTACCCGGAGATACCACTGCTAACGGACTATGCATCGCTTGGGAAAAGAACTCATGCTTAGATGCAAAAGGCTTCGAGATGAAACAATGCGATGCACCTGTGTCAAAAAGAACTTTTGCAGGAATATCATTAACAGGAAGGTTACCCATGATCACATCTGACGAATCCTCTGCTTTAGCTGCATTCACCATATTGACCTTGGCGTGCTTGGGATTATGCTTGACCACAGTTGTACATGCCGATCTGACAGGAGGAGGAGGAGGAAGACGCCTCTGGTTGAAACACTTGTTGGCGTAGTGACCCTTCTGTTGGCACTTGTTGCACGTGACCTCTGAGAGCGGACGGTGATACGGAGCACTTGATCTTGGAGCTTGAGACGAAGTCTTGTTCTGAAAGCCTGGGTTGGGTGGGTGGGAAGAACCACTGCCACCTTTGCTCTTCTGCTGATACGGCTGACGGAACGGAGGAGGAGGAAGCCAATACTTCTGCTGCTTGGTCACTTGAGTAGAGGACGAAGACGTAGTGTCTCTGACTCGCTTCCTGGAAGCATCACACCTGAGCTGACCAGCCTCTTGCTTCAGTGCCATGTTGTAGAACTCATCGTATCTCAGTGGCTCGAAGAGGACAAGAGCGAGCTGAATTTCTTCACGAAGTCCACCCCTGAACTGATAGATCATGCTCTTCTCATCAGGAACATCCTGCTTGGCAAAACGGGCGAGCTTCTGGAACAACTTGTTGTAGTCATAGACAGACAAAGAGCCTTGCTTCAGATTGCGAAATTCTTCACGTTTGCTTTCAGTCACACTTTGAGGAATGTGATGAGCTCGAAAATCACGACGGAAATCATCCCAAGTGATCAAACGTCCACCTCTGGAATCCCGGTACTGCTGAAACCACTCTGCGGCCTGATCCTTGAGCTGGAAGGACACGAACTTGACGAAATCTTCAGGTCTGACGTTGCTACATTCAAAATGCTTGCCCAGATCGACTAACCAATCATCTGCATCGGTAGCCTCAACGCAGTTGCTGAACGTCTTTGGACCATTTGCGAGGAACTGATGCAGAGTTGCAAACTGGTTCTGGTTGTTGCCTTGATTCGCTTGACTGCTTTGATTCCGCTCTTGGATGATTTGCATGATCAGCTGAGTATTTGCATTAGTAGCAGCCATCACAGCCTGCCATGCTTCCGGAGGAGGCGGAGGTGGCGGAGGATCTTGATTCTGGTTCTGACTGGTGCTCTTAGCGGGAGCCATCCTGAAGAGGTTGACCACCATTAGCACACAAATAGAGAAATATAGAAGGTGAATCCAACGGAATGAAAAATTGCAACATAAGTCTTCACATCCGAACAAAATGAACGAATGCACTTCTCTTGAAGTGGTCACATATTCCTAAATTGCGAAGCCACGAAGAATCAGGTAGAAGAGGTACATCAACGAGGAATGGAATCAACATATGACGTCGGAGAAGAAAGAATACCACAACTCGAAATAAAAAAACAAGGGTTGGCTTGAGGAATAAGCCGGAACAAACACATGATAGAAATTTCGTCCGAAGTGTTCGTGGTAGGACCTACACGGGCTCGACCGTACAGCACCATCATGTACAAGGCAATGCACATGACATACGAAGCGTCCCCGAGTCAGCATAGCCAAGGACTCTTTAAGACACAACGAGGCCACTGTAAAATCGACCGTGAATAGGCGAACCACTAGACGTCGAACCCCAATTTCATATCACACATCTGTTGGAAAGATATCCTAAGGCTACTTGAATTCCCACCTATGAAATTCCCGAAGCTTTCCGGTTATGCAATCAGGTGTTGAGGATACAGGGGAAGCATAATATCTCACCCAAGCTAGCAAATCCTACATCCAGCTGCATCCATCCTTCAACACATAACCAAGAAACCTTCGGAAACCATCTATCTCAACCTTCGAAAAGCATCCGTTATACAAGTTATGGCGATACTCCCGAACTCCCGCCCCAGTACTGGGTGGCGTCGAGGTTATCTCACCAACGAACTGCATAAAGGAGATTTTCGATGTCGCGCACATATCTCAAGTATGCCAGAATTGCAACGATAGAATTATGATGACAACACCTCAGAGCTCAACTCCCCGGGACACTTCCACTAAACCCCTGACAGGAGGCACCAAGACAGTATTCTCATCATAAGCCATCGGAACAAAACTAAGATACTCGCGTGATCCTAAAAAAATTTGTGAAATTTGAGAAGAGAAGAGTCAAAACTCTACGTCAGGATGCCTTACCAGAGCGATGAGGAGACTGGGAAGTAAAAAGAATTCCTAAGCTCTCCGATATATAATTCCTAAGGACTTAGAACATTTTTCTAGACACAACTCGACTGCTAAAAACGATCAAGCAATGGGGCTCCTAAGGTCGGGGAAGGCTCTGATTACCAACTTGTAACACCCTCGATGCGACTATATCTCCCACGTGTCGAGGCACGACTTAGAGGCATAATCGCATTGAAGGCATATGTCGCAAGTGAGGCAATCTTCACGCAACCCATGTACATATAAATATAAAGGGGGAATAATAATAATAGTTGGCTTACACTCGCCACGTCACATCAAGGTACATAAATAGCATCCATCATACAAACACTCATGGCCCGACTACAGCGCCAAAATAGAAAAGACCCCCCAACATGCGACTAATCCCTGAATCGAACCCCGAGCAGGCACCACTACTGATCATCAGGAAAAGAAACATAGTATCACTGAGAGTCCTCGTCGTACTCCCACTTCAGCTCGAACGCGCCATCCGGAGGAGTATCATCGGTCCCTGCATCTGGTGTAATAGTAATCTGTGAGCCACAGGGACTCAGCAATCTCGCACCCTCGCGATCAAGACTATTTAAGCTTAATAGGTAAGGAAGGGGTAATGTATGTGGAGCTGCAGCAAGCGACTAGCATATATGGTGGCTAACTTATTCGCAAAGAGAGCGAGAAGAGAAGGCAAAGCACGAGCGGGAACTAAATAGAGCAGACTACGCAAACATAACTCCAACGCCGTGTCCACTTCCCGGACTCCGCCGAGAAGAGGCCATCACGGCAACACACGCAGTTGATTCATTTTAATTAATTAAGTTCAAGTTGTCTACAACCGGACATTAACAAATTCCCATCTGCCCATAACCACGGGCACGGCTTTCGAAAGATCAATCCCTGCAGGGGGGTCCCAACTTAGCCCATAACAAACTCTCACGGTCAACGAAGGAATAGACCTCCACCCAGGACCCACCGATCAGACTCGGTATCCCGGTACAACAAGATGATTCGACAGGTCAAAACTAGTCCAGCAACACCGCCCGAATGCGCCGACAAATCCCGATAGGAGCTGCACATATCTCTTTCTCAGGGCACACTCAGATTGTCCAAACTTCCGGTAGGCCAGCCCAGAGTTGCCCCTGGTGGCCACCGGCGGCTGACGTTCCGGACCAACACTCAGAGGAGCACTGGCCCGTGGGGGGGCTAAAATAAAGATGACCCTCGGGCTCCGGAAACCCAAGGGAAAAAGGGGTAGGTGGCAAATGGTAAAACCAATGTTGGGCATTGCTGGAAAAGCTTTAATCAAGGCGAACTATCAAGGGGTTCCCATTATAGCCCAACCGCGTAAGGGACGCAACAATCCGGGAACATAACACCGATATGACAGAAACTAGGGCGGCAAGAGTGGAACAAAACACTAGGCGAGAGGCCGAGCCTTCCACCCTTTACCAAGTATATAGATAAGTAAAGATAACATAGCAATATAATGATATCCCAACAAGTAAATAAATGTTCCAACAAGGAACGGCTCCAATCTTCACCTGCAACTAGCAACGCTATAAGAAGGGGCTTGAGCAAAGCGGTAACATAGCCAATCAACGGTTTGCTAGGACAAAGGTGGGTTAGAGGCTCAATCATGGCAATTGGGAGGCTGACAAGCAAGTGGTAGGCATCGTAGCATTGGCAAAGCAAAAAAGCGAGCAAACTAGCATAGCAAAGATAGTAGTGATTTCAAGGGTGTGATCATCTTGCCTTCACAGATGTCAGAATTGACTGGATCCTCAAAAGCAAACTCAACGGGCTCCTCGTTAGCGAACTCGTCTCCCGGCTCTACCCAACAACACAAACAAGCAACAAGGATACAATCAACCACGTGCAAGGCCAACCAATAATATGCAAAGATGATATGCTATGCGGGATGCGATGCGGAATGCATAATACAAGATGTAACAGGAAATGCATGAACCTGGCCTCAACTTGGGAAACCAAGTGTGCCACTGGATAGAGGGGAAGAAATCCCCTGAAAACGATATAAAGATCATGGCAATCGGAGCTACGGTTAAGAAATGGCAAGCGTTTTACTAAACGAACCGATCTGCGATTTACCGCAAGTAGGCTCCTAAATGCATCAAAAGAACATGCTATAGCCACCCAACATGAAAACAAATTGCATGGAAGTGATGTACTCATCAAGCTTAACAAATCATCGTGACTGAGGCATAGGCAAATTCATCCATTAAGGGCTTCAAACAAGCATGGCAAAACTGAATAAGCAAAACAGATTTCAGACTTAGCGAAATTAACGCTAGTCTGAAATTTCAGACCACGATGCTCTCTTCGGAGCAGCAAAACAACATGAAGGAAAACCTGAACATGGCAAGTAAGAGCATGGCATGGAGCTACTCAACAAGATTAACAAAACACCCAACATGACCTGGGGCCAAAAGGGTTCACAAAATACTCTACCGAGCACACGAACATTGATGAAACACAATCAGTTTTCAGACTTAGTGAAAACTGGGACATGCTGAAATAATAACTCACGGAGGCATGTAAACGAGCTCGATGCTCTCACTACGGTGCAAGTCATGGCAAGGCAAGCATATATCCATTAAGAAGGAACACAATTCTAGCTAGGCATGGCAAGAACAATGTCATAGCATGCATGGATCACTAGCAATCACTCCGGCAAAATCGCAAAAGAGTTAACGATCTGCCCAAAACAGCAACTATCCAAAAGTTGAGCTCGATTGAGTCAACCTAGAGTGCTCCAACATAACAAGTAAAGACATGGATGGATTAAGCACAACAAGCATAACAAATCACTCTTACTGATCATCCTCAAAAGAGGCACGGATCACTAGGAAACAAGCCGGACATATAGCATCGTGAACTAAAACGGCTCAGACTTAGTGAAAATCACCAAGTCCCTGAAATCTGTAATCTCAGGTAGCCCTCTTCGCAAGTTTGCACAAGACAACACACACATCCTAAAAATACATGGAAGGCACCCATGGAAAGAAGACAACATGCTTAACAATTCATCCCAAAGGGGCACAGGCATATCATGCACGGATTAAACATGGCAAAAATGACAAAAGTGCATGTTGGATTAACGGATCTGCAATTTAACTCAACATGCCTCCTTCCAACAGCATTTTGGGCAACAAGATGACCTCAAATGCAAATGATGCAATGGAATGAAATGATGTACTCGTCGAGACGAAGATTTTGACATATCATACGCCCAAAACAGAGCTACGGATGAGGCGATATGAGCGGTCAAAGTAGCAAGAAAAACTAGGGTTAGGAGGGAAAAAGTCAACCCACGAGACCTAGATCTCAGATCTCGACCGAAGCACTGTTCATGGCGCGACTCCCGAGGTTGACCGGACCTGAGCCCACCGGCGTCGGGCTCCTATTCGCCGGCGACGATGGGGGAGGAGGCCGGTGGTTGGGGCTGCGAGGCCGGCCGGTCGAGGGGGCAGCGGAGCCGGCCGGTGGCGGCTGAGACGGCGGCGTGGAGGCGGCGGGGTCGGCGAAGAGCTCCGGCCGGCTGATGGCGCACGGCGGCGCGGGAGCTCCGGCCGCCGGAGTTGGGCGAGATGGCGGGGTCGGCGGCGCGGCACCCTGGGCGGCGGCGCGGGCGACGATGGGCCGGGAGGGCCCGTCCCGGGCCCCGCGGGCTGGAGGCGCGGGCGTATGGCGCGGCGACAAGTGGCGACGGCGGACGGACCGGACACGTGCGACTCGCGCGGACGTTGTCCGGCGGCGGCGGAGGAGCTGGATCTGAAAAAAAATAGGGTTTGGAGAGGAGATCCGGGATTTGGAGGAGGGGGTCTATTTATAGACCTAGAGGGAGCTAGGAGAGTCGAAATGAGGTGCGGTTTTCGCCCACACGATCGTGATCGAACGACCGAGACGATGGAGCTGAGTTTGGTGGGTTTTGGGCCAACATGGAGGGGTGTTGGGCTGCACACACACGAGGCCTTTTCGGTCCCTCGGTTAACCGTTGGAGTATCAAACGAAGTCCAAATGACCCGAAACTTGACAGGCGGTCTACCGGTAGTAAACCAAGGCTGCATGGCAAGTCTCGGTCCAATCCGGAAATGTTTAATCCCCATACACGAAAGAAAGCTAGAAATGGCCACCGGAGGAGAACGAAGCGCCGGAATGCAAAACGGACAACGGGGAAAATGCTCGAATGCATGAGATGAACATGTATGCAAATGCAATGCACGTGATGACATGATATGAGATGCGCGAAAAACAAAACAACACACGGAGACAAAGACCCGAACCCGAGAATTAAATATAACTTAATGCCGGAAACGGCATGAGTCGGAGTACAATTGGGGAAGGTTACATGTGGGGCGTTACACTTATATACAAGGCAGTTTATATATTTTGATATCTGACTTTCTACTTTCCAATCCGCACTAACTATTACGGAGGGAGTAGATGGGAATATTTTGATATAATCCCATTTCCACGGTATCTTCTCCTTTCCATATTTAATCATTATAAGGATTTTCTTTTGGGTTTATCACTTTACTCGCCGTCATATGATATTTTCTGCTGTGCCTTCTATACAAGGCAGTATATATATCTTGAACCCGTGAGATATGGGTTGCATCACAAAGGGATGTTTGTGATAGACAACTTTTCGCACACATTCAATGTCGACTAATCATCTATGATGTCGATCACATCGTAAACGTTGTGTCACAACATAGCGCATGCGATAGAGCTATCATCCAACACAATTTGGGATGTTTTATGTATCGCAAATGCTCCAGGATCCACGTGTGGGATAGTATGGGGGCATCACATACAAATGCTTTTGTCAACACATCTACATCGTCAAGCCCTATCACACACAGTTATCTTGCATTGTGTGAGATGGACCCCGCTCCCTTCGCACACCTTCGCAAGGCAATGGTTCAAAACTGTATCAGTGAAAATGGGTTTAAACCATTTGCTTAGGACATAATTTCACTAGTGCATGACCAACCTTGCGGTGTTCCCTTCAAGGAGTTGTGTAGCATAGCAGCGCAGACAATGCCCGTGCCCACCGCAGATTGAGTTGAGGGATGGATCAATGTAACCAGTATTTCATAATTAAATGGTAGACTACAACAAATATTTTTATTCTTTCCAAATTTAGGCGACCAAATCATGATTATTCATACCCAAATGATAGATTGTTGAGGTGGCTATTCATAACGAATAGACCAAATCTATCAAGCGGTCAACTGGAAGGGTCCGCCATAGAAGAACTTGCCATTGATCACGGAACTGATGGAGTATGTGTCTGCCCTAGTCATATACGCGGACAAGTTGGGGGACAAGAGTGAAGCTTGCCCGTTCTGATCAATAATCTGGATGTTGCTGAAAGACGCCGCCATGGCCGTGGACATGGCTTTGTCCGTTGGGAGGTAGCCCCCATTGGAACCAAATCTCTAGTGCGAGAGGCCACCACGCCGCCAATATGTATATGGGTCGCCCGATCTGCCAAGCCACCAGGGAACAACGACTTGGGATAACGACCGATCAGCGTAGGCTCACGTTGGTTAAGCCCACAATGCACCATCCAGCGACGCACCATCCTACAATATCATATCATATAATTAAGCTATTGCATGACACAAATTTATAATTTGGTAACATCATTTTTATATTTTTCCTGCTTGGATCTGTATATGTACACTAAGCTATTTTGTTGACAGGTACCTTGAGGAGTTTGATTGTGATGGTTTGCTTGGTTCCGTTGGGGCTGGAGAGGGGTTCGATGATGTCGCCAAGAACTAAGGCCGCGCCAGCCTCAGGCTGGAAACCTACCGCACACTAGCTAAGTGTCCGTGCGTTGCCACAGACTAACAAATATATATATACAAAGAGAAAATTCATGTGACATGAGAGTCAAAGGCCATTTTTATGGGATGATATCTCATGGTCATGATCTAGTAGGTACATACATCTCATCATTGTCTTTCTTCCACACTCCATGTCTGAGCTACCACGCAACACTCGACTTCCTTCTCCCACCATGCATGCTTTTATCTCCTACCTCTACCTTGCACGACAGTACCAAGTTTCTTGTCCAACTATCATAATGTTCTCCGGTAGGGCACCCCCTTAGATTATTACTGACTTGTACATGTTACAAATAAGATCAACGAAAATGGATACTAAATTTCTGATGAGAAATGAGAATTCAGGGCAATATCTTCCCAAGAAAATAATAATTCCAAGACAATCTTTTTATACCTTTTGTCAACATTGGGACACACATTCCACACAATAAGCATGCAATGATGTTGATACTTGATTAATTGTCAATATATGTCTACAATAAAGATAACTTTACTCAAAACCGCCTACCTTAGCCAAATCAACAAATCTCTTTCATTAATGCAATTTTCTTTAGGAAACAAATAATAGATTCTTTCCTACCTTAGCCAAAGCAACGGATCTCTTTCATTAATGCAATTTGCTTTAGCAAACAAATAATAGATTCTTTCCTACCTTAGCCAAATCAACGGATCTCTCTCATTAATGCAATTTGCTTTAGGAAACAAATAATAGATTCTTTCCTACCTTAGCCAAATCAACGGATCTCTCTCATTAATGCAATTTTCTTTAGGAAACAAATAATAGATTCTTTCCTACCTTAGCCAAATCAACGGATCTCTTTCATTAATGCAATTTGCTTTAGCAAACAAATAATAGATTCTTTCCTACCTTAGCCAAATCAACGGATCTCTCCCATTAATGCAATTTGCTTTAGGAAACAAATAATAGATTCTTTCCTACCTTAGCCAAATCAACGGATCTCTCTTATTAATGCAATTTTCTTTAGGAAACAAATAATAAATTCTTTCCTACCTTAGCCAAATCAATGGATCTCTTTCATTAATGCAATTTTCTTTAGCAAACAAATAATAGATTCTTTCCTACCTTAGCCAAATCAACGGATCTCTCCCATTAATGCAATTTGCTTTAGGAAACAAATAATAGATTCTTTCCTACCTTAGCCAAATCAACGGATCTCTCTCATTAATGTAATTTTCTTTAGGAAACAAATAATAGATTCTTTCCTACCTTAGCCAAATCAACGGATCTCTTCCATTAATGCAATCGGTACCTGCCCGTTTATAACGTGTCTAGTTAGGAAACTTTGGAAAAGTTAGGAAAGTTTTTATTGTGAGGGTAAAAAAATCAATGTGAGGAGATATGGTGGTGGGATATGAGACGAAAATAAACCGGACGAAAATAAACCAGACAAAATATAACCAGACGAAAATAAACCATGGACGCAATTCTACCAACTGCTCCATTAGGAGTAGAGATTAGGTGTTGCCACAACGCGTTTGGAACCCATCAGTCTGCATGCAACAAACAAAAACAGGAAAAAAAAATTGAGGAAAGGCCATCATGGCTAGCTTTATTAAAACTTAAATAATGTTTACATCGTCTACGAGCTTACTGACAATTAAAGTCAGGGGGCTCGTCCAACCAACTAAATGAAGTCTTATTACAGTAACTAAAATGAGCTAGTATATGAGCCACTTGATTACAGGATCTATAACAATGCTTATAAACGACCTTCCCTATTGAAGTACTAGTGTCCAAACATTCTGCGAATATTGCCGCCGCCGAGTCCCACCATATAGTTTGTCCATCACAATAATTGATTACTTGCAAAGAATCTGATTCAGCTTCTACCCGGTTACTCCCAAAGGAGTTAGCAAAAATCAGCCCGTCTCGCATGGCCAACGCTTCTGTTGTTATTGCATCCACCGCAACAGGTATAAACTTGCATTGGGCTCCCAAGAAATTACCTTTGTCATCACGCAGGATAGCCGCCGTAGCACCTACCCCTTCGTCCGAGTAGTACGCCGCATCAACATTTAACTTAATGAACCGAGGGTCCGGCTTACACCACTTTGCTTCAGGGGAAATTCTCACCAGCGATGTAGCCCTCTGATGGTTGCTTGAGATTGATAACACAGAGAGTGCCCATCTCCAAGGGGGAGGAATTGATTCATTGTGCGTCACTTTTCTACGGATCCACCAAAGGTACCAGCCCCCAACGGCTATTACTTGTTTGAAGTTAATTATTGGGTGCATCTCAAGCTGTTGGTCGGGCAATGATAAGATAAATTCCAAGATCGCAGACCCCAATCTATCAACCTGGATCGCTTGGTCGATGATATTTGTGATGCCCAGCATCGTCCACAAGTGTCGTCCATTCGAGCATAAGAACATTTAAGTGACGGATATCCTCGGCCCCTTGATGACAGATAGGACAAGCACCATTGGAACCAATGTGCATGTTAGTAAGTATAGCTCTTAGTGGGATAACTCCTTGCAGTGCTCGCCAACAAAAACAGGAATATTACTATTACATGTGCACTAACCAAGAAGGTAAAGGAGGCCGCACATACTTACCGTCCAAAAAGCACCTAAATGAGTGCGTGAATCACCACCGTACAAGTGTGGGTAAACCTAGCCAGTAGAAATTCAAGTTAGGTGGCTACATATGTAAGAGTATTGTAAGATCTGCATTGTATTGATTCATGTACCTCCGAGCCGATTTTGATGACGTTCTGATCGGCTGCACCGTCTTCTCCACTAGAGATATGGACACCAGCCGAACTGTACTGATTGCTGCTTAGCGACAACGCGTAGACATCCATGGTCACGCTGACTCCATAGTAACCAGCCGATTCTCCCGCTTGCAACCGGTGATAAGCAAACTATACGTGATCCATGCATTCCAAACGACAGTGCTTTTTTAGTAATATTAGCACATCACTGCTCGTAATATTTCAAGTTAAGTACACCCTCGACCCATATTACTTGCCGGTCAAATAAATGTATCTAGATGTATGCATCCTTTTGAGCGAAAAGTAATATGCATCAGAGGAAGTTATAATTCAATGGATGCCAATTAAGCTTACGTGAAAGGGAGAACACTAATCATGACGTGTATTAATTAAATAAGATAACGAGACTCGTATATACATACGGAGTAGGTTATAAAGGAATCATATTTACTCGCATCCGCCAATCGTCCTTGAAGCAATCCGGGTGTTTGACTAAAAATATTTGTGTCGTTGTTGAACTTGTGAATAAAAAATAAGGTAAAGTTAGTGGCCTATTAATCAAAATAGTACAGTACTAGCTTAGCTATGACGACACGTATGGTACGCACATACCTGTTGGCTTGTCGGGTCGAGTCCATTGGCTCCACAGACGAAAGGCAGCACCAGCACGGCGACGATAGAAAAGTATGCCATGGCGACTCGCTTGGCAGCTATGTTGATTTTTGCTGTCATTGGCAGAGGAAGCCCCGCAATTTATAGGGGTGTTTGATTTTGGTTCAAATTAGGCATGCACTGCACGATATAATGGAGATGGATTCGTATATGCGACTGTCCTTCTATAAAAGGCAGTTTCTATATTGTGATATCTGGCCTTCTATTTTCGAACCATTAGAGTTACTACTTGGAAATATATTTCGATTTTGATTCTGATTGAGTCCATCTATATCGTGCAGTTTCTATATTTCGAACCATGTATATAGGCTTTGGTGCGATTAGAGTTTTAGAAAAGGCAGTTTCTATATTGTGATATCTGGCCTTCTATTTTCGAACCATTAGCAAAAGAGCCCGTCTGAAAGATGCATGCAGCCATATTATTAATTATTCGCAAAGATCATACAAGGTGATATATCAATAAGCCTGAAGTCACCATCTTGACAACGCTGTTGCTACTCCTATCCCGTTGCTGAAGGTGTGCCGAATGTTCAGACCTAATACCAAACAAACATCGCACCAAAGCCTACATACATCCGCATGGTGTTCCAACAAAAATTTCACAGTTTTATCTTGTTCGTTGGTAGCAGCTTGATGGAGTGGTGTACCACGGCCACAGTCTATGTCAACAGGTACTCGTTTGAGAGTAGGAACTCAGTAACCTTACAGCTTCCTGCGGTGAATAACATAATTGCACAAGTCATGTAGCTACATATCTGATTGTACAACAGCAAGTAACTGCTAGTATAATAACCACCATAGTGTCATCATAAATGAGAAAAAAAACATTCATATGAAAAATGATCACAATTTTTCTTCTTCTACGATATTAATGCAGTAAACATACCCATATAGTGTCTTACACAGAGATGCGCTTGGTGATATAAAAACAAATTGCATGGGTGAGGGGCCAGGGGAGCTACCTAGGCATGCCGCGTGGTGGAGAAATGTGCGTCCTTTAGCATTTGCTTTTGTTAGATCACCGCCATGATCAAGCACATACTTCACAGTAGAAACATCGCTAGACTGAGCAGATGACATAAAGGGTGTCAGACCTGCAAAGTCTGCAATTGAAAATCACAACAACGCAATTCAGACATCTCATGGTGCGAAACATAGACATGACAGGTGCCAATTTCTAGAAAAAGACGGAAGAGTTAGAGAAAGACCTCCTACTCAAAAGGGCCAGACATGTAAGGAAGTTAAGAGATGCACCCGAAGATATAAAACTGTTATCAAAAGGGTCCGACATGTGTGTATGTCCGTGGGATGCATGCACTGTCAATGGTGTTAAGTTCCGTACCGTGGCTGAAAAGCACTGAGGGACTCAAAATTCGGACATCATGATGAAGGTAGGTGTTGAGAATTCTGAAGAAGAGAGGAAACTATACGGGGTGCTGAAGCAAGTTCTTGAGGTCACTTACAAAGACAAATCAGTATTTCTGTTTAGATGTGATTGGTTTGACATTGATGGACTGAAAAGGGAAAGCTTGAAGATGAAGTCTGATGACTTTTTCTAGAAGCGTGAATACTTCCGCATTTTGATACCAGGACGCTCCATTCATGTTGGCGTCCCAAGCTACGACATGTATTTACTTGGAGCACACAAAGTTTGGTTACCCATGGAAGGTGGTTGTGCCTATTGGGTCCAGAGGCACACATGATTTTCCAGATGTCAGTTAATCTGCATGTATCCAAAGCATCCCAAAAAGAATCCATCTGGGCTTGACTTCGGTTTCCAATTCCATCGTGCTAATGGGCATGGATTACCTTGTTGAAATCACCGATGGCTATCCATGGGAAAGTGCTCACTCCTGTAATTCCTCGGAGCATGTCCCATGTTTTATATCTTTGGTTAACTTGGGACTCCCCATAAACGAATGTTACTCGTATTTGTATATCAACAAGATCATCAACAACAACATCAATATGATACTCCGAGTAACCAAGAACTTCAACTTTTATTGAATCTTTCCAAAAAATTCCTAGACCCCCACTTCTATAAGAACTACTAATTGCATAGCTTTCATCAAAACCAAGAGTACCAACCAAACTCTCAACATGAGGTCCCTCTATTTGAGTTTATAAAATACATAGTATAGACAGGGCATACTGCTTCGCTAGATCACGAAGCTTTCGAACTGTCGCGCGTTTGCCAGGCCCACGACAGTTCCAACATAGAATACTCATTGCGCTAGGCGCGACCCCCCTTGGGACCCGCCAAACCCACATCAGTTGGTTTGTTTGCTGTAGCATTCTTCTCCTTTCCCTTCTCAATGACCTGTGGAGTTTGCTTGTTCCTTTTTTGCTCTTGTTTTGACGAGGGACTCGCAGACACCGTTGGAGGCGGGAGGGCAAGAAGATTGCTCCCCTCTAAAGTTTGATTAGTAGCTAGCATCACCACGGCTGGATCTTGCGAGGCTCCCCTCTTCCTGTTTTTGTCAGCATCCTCCATCTGAAAATCACCAGGCTTACCCATCGAGAGGTCATCATCATAAGGTTGGTGCTCTTGGTTATTCCCTCTTCCTCGGCCTCTACCAGAGCCCGAGTGGCCCCTGCCTCGTCCACCACCAAAGCCCCTTCCTTCACCTGGGCCGCGACCTAGACCCCTAAACCATGATGCATGTAGATCCTTGAAGACCAGAGCTCCAGGAAGGTGGATGCCATCTCCACATTCCTTGTATTTATGACCCAGATGGTCACATACATCGCACCAATCTGGCAACCTTTCGTATTTGACCCTGAAAATCTCCCTGACGATCCCTTTCTGCCTCTTGATGACAAGTGACACCGCGTTCTTGAGTGCCTTTGTAACATCTATCTTGATACGGACTATGAAAAAATTACCCTCAAAGTCTTGAGATTTTGGCTCGGCATAGATGTACTCACCCACTATAGACGACAGCAACTTTAGTTTGCAGAAGTACCCCTCAAGTAGGTCATGGATTTGGATCCATATGTCCACCTTATTCAGCTCAATCATGGACGGTTTTGTGAAGCCATCATACGGTGCAATTACCACAGTTTCCCCCTTAAAGGTCCATGGCCCCGCCTCCATTACACGTTCGCAGTCGTCGAGACACGAGAACTGAAGGGTGTATAGGTTCTCTTCCAGCGGGCAGAATTTCACCTCTTGTGCTAGATCCCACGCCACACGCATATTGCGGAAGAAGCAGTACTGGCTAAAGGGTTTATCCGTATGGACGCACCCCAACGCCATCCATCTAGTGGCCTCCTCCGGGAGCTCATCAGCCTCGATCACCACGTGTTCTAGGTCGTACTCCTTTAGACCTAATTCCTTCATCATCGCCTCCATGTCGCTCATGGCTGTAGCCGAGCTTGAAGACGGATCTGCCATCTGGTGAAACTCTCACCCAAAGAAGAAAATGTTCCATGAGCGATGGATCCCTAGCGTCTCCCTCAGATCGCCTTCCCAAGGCCTAGCCCCAGTGACAAATGACCGACGAGGAGGGCAGGGGAACGAAGGTCTCCAAAGTGATCGCCGTCGCCTGGAGGAAGGTTACCCTAACGAGAGGCGAATCCTTGTTTATCTTCTTGTTTAATTACGTAGTAAGTAGGAACGAATGAATCGATTGCTGGCTCCCTTCCTCGCTAAATGAGGCCCAGCCGATTGAATTTTTTTATCACCGGAAATATGTTGGGCCATGGCCTGCATGTATACCTGTGGACGGGCCCATTGATGTTGGGGGCCTGGGGGCAGCCACCCCTGCCACCCAGGGCCCGCCCTGTGTCCATGTAATAGACACGGGGGCCCTTAAAAAAATGTAATGTGCACCGGTCTTGCCGATGGTCATGGTACAATCCACCGGCGAGGGTGGCGCGAACAAGGAGGGTTGCGCTGGCTCTTTGTCTGTCGCGTCCTTCATTGGGACGCCGCCATCCTCCAGCTGCTTGCCGGCCTGCCAGCCAGCAATAATGGCGGTCATCTCCTTCTGCTCCGGCGTCAGCCCGTCCCAGAGAGCTTTGGCGCACAAGAAATCCATGGCGGGGGTGGTGCGTTGAGGAGAAAGGGATTAGAGGCGGATGAATTCTGGTATGGGCGAGCAGCAGTTTATATAGCAATGATGGGCGGCAGAGGGACGAATAAGTGGCGCCAGAGTAGCCACCTTGGCAACCGTGTGTCATAATGTGGGTGGCAGACGGACGAACGATCGGCCGTCGTATCATTTGAACACGGATCAATTGCCTGCACCGGGAAGCAGAGCGGGCCACGCTCTCTCCGCGGGTGTGCCGCTTCAATGCCGACACCAGTGATTAGTCGCATCCGCTCTGGCCGAGCATGAATGCGACACTAATACTCTGGAGCGATGCTGACCGTTTTGGGAGGGAAGCACGTGTGGGCGAGGGATGAGCTTTGAGTGGGCAGGGCGGTCAAAAACAGGCGTGGCAGCGGTCCAGACGTTCGCAAGACCACGTTAGATGACTTCCATGATTTAGACAGCATGATCCGAATATATACAAACGTTTTGAGGTCGTGAATGGAGATGCCTAAGCCCACAAATTACGCTAGCCCACTATCGTGGCGCTTGTTCTCTAATTAATAGGAAATCCGTACAATAATTAAACATGGAAAGGGAGAGATATAATATAATAGCATGCAGGAAAAGACATCAAAATATTTCCAAGTAGTAACATGTAGCACGGGTTAGAAAATAGAAGGCTAGACATCAAAGTATATAAACTGCCTTTTTTAGGGGAAATAAACTGCCTTTTATAGAAGGGCAATCGCATATACGAATCCATCTCCATTATAGCGTGCAGTGCATGCCTAAAATCAAGCGAAACCAAGCACCCCTATAAATTGTGGCGCTTCTTCTGCCAAAGATCGACATAGCTGACGGACAAGTCGTCGTCATGGCTTACTTTTCTATTTCTATCGTCGCCGTGCTGCTTTTTGTCTGTGGAGCCAATGGATTCTACCCAACAAGCCAAGAGGTATGTGCGTTTGTACCAAGCGTCGTAATAGCAAAGCTAGTACTGTTTTGATCAACATGCCACTAATTTATCTTATTTTTTATTCATAAGTTCAACAACGAAACAGATTTTTTTATTCAAACACCGGGATTGCCTCACGGATTGGCGGATGCGAGTAAATCTGAGTCCTATAAAACCTATGACGTATGTACATACGAGTCTCATTATCTTATTTAATACCTCATGATTACTTGTTTCCCTTTCAATTACTATATGCTATTAGTACTTTTTTTTGAATTGTTTGGATTGGTTATCACATATCACGTGGTTACTATTAGTATTTTCTTTGCGGGGAATAATATTACTAACAGTGATATGCGTGGATGTTCATTTGGTTTGAATAATTTTACTAAAATTTTATTCTTGGTCGTTTGCCATGCATGCATGCATCACGTACGTAGTCGGCTTATCACCGGTTGCAAGCGTTTGAATCGGCTGGTTACTATGGAGTGAGCGTGACCATGGATGTGTACGCGTTGTCGCTAAGCAACAATCAATACAGTTCGGCTGGTGTCCAAGTCTCTAGTGGAGAAGACGGTGCAGCCGATGAGAACGCCATCAAAATCGGGTGGGAGGTACACGCATCATATATACTACTACAATGGTGATCTTAATAGTCTTATACAGTATAAGTTGTCACCTATTTTAATTTTGCACTGGCTAGGTTTTCCCACGCATGTACGGTGATTCACGCACCCATTTAGGTGCTGTTTGGACGGTACGTATTATGAGTCCAGCATTGAGCGCTCCTTTAATTTTCTTAATTATTAGTGCATATGTACGAGCAATATTTAAGTTTTCTTTTTCTTTTTCCATGCAGACTAATGGCTCCGAAAAGCGCTGTGGCAACACAAAATGTCCAGGTTTCCAGCCTGAGGCTGGCGCGACCTTAGTTCTTGGCGACATCATTGAATCCGTCTCCCGGCCCAACGGAACCAAGCAAACCATCACAATCAAACTCCTCAAGGTAGGGGTCAACAAGAATATCTTGGTGTACATATACAAACGCTCTAAGCAGCAAAAATATAAGAAATATCTTGCCAAATTATAAATTTTTGTTCGTCATACATGAGCTTAATTAAGATATGGTATTGTAGGATGGTGCATCGGGAGACTGGATGGTGCATTGCGGACTTAACCAGCGTGACCCTACGTTAATCGGTCGTTACCCCAAGTCGTTGTTCACTGGTGTCTTGGCAGATCGGGCAACCCACATCCATGTTGGAGGTGTGGTGGTTGCCTGGACTGGAGATCTTGTTCCAATGGGCAGCGGCTATCTCCCAACAGACAAGGCCATGGCCACGGCCATGGCGGCAACCTTCAGCAACATCCAAATCGTTGACCTGAACGGCCAAGCTTCGCTCTTGTCCCCCAACTTGTCCGGGTATATGAGTAGCCCGGACACATACTCTGTGAGTTCCGTGATCAATGGCAAGTTCTTCTATGGTGGGCCCTTCCAGTTGACCGCTTGATAATTTTTTTGTTCGATATGAATAGCCAGCCCAACAATCGATCAATTAGGTATCAATAATCATGATTTGGTTTTGTATTTATGTTCTATTTATACTAGATGAATGCCCGTGTGTTGCCACATGCAAAATATTATGATTGAAAAGAAAAAAGAATACTCGGCGGAGTGACTTGACGAGTGCTTCTTATGGACTACATCCCAACAATCTATTAATGTTGTTCTTCTATTTGTGTCACCTACCATTTTATTTAACAGAACAAACTCTCTGATTTATTCAAACGGAAAAATAAAACCTATAATTAAATGGTATTTCATTTCACAATGGATGCACACGCCAGTTCAAATCTCCTGCCGCAAATCTTGTCTTCATACCTCTCATCTCCGACCGTCACTCGACTCTCCACAATTATCACTTCCTAGATATTCCCATCCTATCACTCTGCTTGTCTTCTCTGGGTTCACTTTGTTTGATTCACTTCTCAAACTTTAATAATTTCTTGGCGACGTGAATGTTGCTTGACAACGATTAGCAACACCTATATAATGAAAATATACAATACATGAGGTGAGGGTTACGTGGCAATGACGCGATACATTGGCACAACACTGACATTTGGCGACGATGAGCGGCAACACCACCCCCTACGCACGTCCTTTCAAATATGCCATTTCTGTCGATTGCTTTCTCATTCTGCTCTAGATCTATAGATTCTACAGATGATTTGTATGGATATATCTACAGATGATTTGTATGGATATCGACGACAGTTGTATGATGGTCAGTACACTCCAGGGTCAGGGATATCGACGACAGTGTCTGGAACTGGTGGGTGCCTGATGCGGTGACCTACATCACCTACATTGCTGGGCTCTGCCGGTCTGGAACCATTGAGGACGCATTCTGGCAGCTGGAGATCATGGTCGCCAAGGGGCTACAACTGACCGTGGTCGGCCCCAACATACTGCTGGACTATGCCGCTAAGGATCTAGATACGTCCAAAAAAAAGGATCTAGATACGTGGGTGGCCAAGGAGGTGCTGGAGCGGTGCGAAGAGCAGGGCTTCGAGGTTACGTCGTGACCTACTAGACTGTGACACGCGTTTGCCGTGTCGTTCTTTAGTCGTGAGTTAAGTCTCGCCCTATTTATTTTCTACGTAGTTTTATTACAGTCTACTCACCTTTTGTCCATAATTGTTAGTTAATTATCTTACATAGTATTGTTGATCATACGTTAAATTGTTAGTTCAGTGGGTGATTCGTGCATGTTACCACCGAATGGAATGTGTCGACCAATCAAGTTGGATGAGTTATCTGTCATCGGCCTCTTGCATGGATTATAAAACACAGAGCCATCAAGGTATCTATTCAAATACTTCTTCTGTTCCATAATATAGTGCATATAGATTATTATATTAAAGTTGAAATTTGTTAACTTTGACCAAATTTATAGAGAAAACTATTTATATCTGCAATTCTAAATATCTAAATATGAAAATACTTCTTATAATGAATCTAATGATATATGCTTGGTACTGTAGATGTAAATGTTTTTCTCAGAAAACTTGGTCAAAGTTCGTGTGGTTTGACTTTTAAAAATTGCACTACATTATGAAATTGTGAGTTTCAATTCGGCTCTAGGGAGCATTTGGTCATGTTTAGAGCATCTTCAGCCACGTGTCTCTAATTCGACCCCTCAAACACACGCCGACGCGCCCGTTCAGTGACCGGGTCCGTTTTGAGCCCCTATTTGTTCATCCATGCAGCCATAATTCTCATTTTCTTCCTCATATGTCCCATCACTTGCACATGATTAGTGGAGATGAAGAGAGAGAAAGAAAAGAATAAAGAAAGAAATAAAAATGTAGTCCGGGGCGAGGCCGCCGCGTCCTACGTGGCGGATTGACCGGGCGTGTCCATGAGCCCTCATATCCTCCCCATATTTGAGATGGATATGAGGGTTCGTGGACAGCCTGGACATATAGAGAAGATATGAGGGGTCTGGTTGAGTAACTTTTTTCCTTTTCTCTCCTGTCCGGCCACTGACTGGGCGCGTCCGCGGGCATATGAGAGATGGTTTGAGGCGTCCGGCTGTGGATGCTCTTACTGATTATTTTTTGTAAAATACCAAAAATATTTAAAAGTCAAACATGCACATTAAAAGTCAGGCATATGATGTTGTGGGTAGCTACCTGGAAAATGAGAATCACAATGATGTTCTTATATACTGCATTTGTTTCTTTTTACTCCCCGTATTAGATTTCTCTGAAGCCAAACTTTGTAAAGTTTAATCAAGTTATATTTAAAAAATTGCGTGATAGATCTAATGATATTTATTTTGTATTGTGCATGCTAATATTTTTCTGGAAACTTGGTTAAACTTACACTGAGTTTGACTCAAGACAATGTATATATGAAGGAAAAAGAAATAGAAGTATAATATACATATACTTTGCAGTTAAGAGATACAATAACACATACACACTTAAGCAATGGACACACATTGACAAATGGGCCAACAACGCTCCCCTCAGCCCCGAGACACCAGAGGCAAGGATTTCAAGGGAGCTTAGTAACTAGATAGATAACACGGTCATGGACCATTTATCAAACAAGATGAAGTGGCTGAGTGTCATCAGGATGTTCACGGATCTGCTCAAGAAGCCCATAACAGCCAACGTGCAGACATACAATATTCTGATCTCATCCCTGTGCCGAGCCGGCAACTTCTAGCTTGCCAAGTTCGCGTTCAGCCGTAACAGGTTTGTGGCGTACACTGACCTGTAACATTCTGATCCACAAGTTCTACGATGCGGGAAAGGAGGGCGAGCTCGGGTTCTTGTTCTCCAAGGCCGACGCGGGGAAGATTGCCCCACACGAATCACATATAAGACACAAGTCGATTGCCTCGAACCCTAGCTCCTCCCCTAGCTCGTCCTAGCTCTCCCTCTCTCTCTCACTCTCTCTGGCACGAACCAAGAAGGAAGAAGGAGGAAGAAGATGGAACAGTGGACATGGGAGGTTTTTCGGCGCACGAACGCCCGCCGCACCGATGGCATTTTCACTCCTCAAGCACGAACTTGAGCACCACAACTGTTACAAGGGTCACCGCACAGCTTTATAGCCCCGAGCCGGCACCCTGGGCACGTACCCACGCCTCCACTCACTCCGATCGTGCCTACACTCTGCACGCTCTGGCCGCGCCCGCAACTCTCTCGGACGCGCGCGACTCGCGGTGAGCACCAACAGAACGAGCCCGGTCGGGCCGTGCAGCTCGCCAACAACTTGCACCTATACACACGCACACGGTGTACTCGTGCACGGACACACCCCTGCACCACACGCACGCGCACACGCACACTTGCCACGAACCCGACGCGCCTACACACACGCACACAACATGTCCTGGCCGCCGCCGCGGCTTATTTGGCCAACACTCACCCCCCTAAGCCATGGCCTAGAAGAGCCCATCGTTCTCGATGTTGGCATTGGCGAGGAGGGTTTGTTCCGTCGCCTGCGCCTTCCACAGCTTGGGGCACTCGCGCTTGAAGTGGCCGTGTTGGCTGCAACTGTAATAGCGTCCGGGCTGCTTGCCTCCGCCACCCGGCGCCGTGCTGCCCGCGCTGTCATCGTCATGATCGATGAAGCCGCCTCCGCCCTGCTGACGTCGCCGTGCCACCCACTGTGTGCCGCGGTTATCATGAGCTGCTCACTTGCTTGCTCCCCGCCGGCCTGCGCGTGTTGCCGCGTCCTCTCCACAAATGCTTTCAGACGCCCGAGGGCCTCCTCGAAGGGCATCTCCTCGACATCACAAAACTGCTCGACGCCAGCCACCGCGGCGTACAGCCGGTCCGGCACGGTGTCGAGCAGCTTCTTGACCATCGTCGCGTCGTTGAGTGTTTCACCAAGTCCGGCGTACCTGGCCGCCATGCTGCTGACCTTCCTGGCGTACACATCCAGGTCGTCGGCATCGTCCATGCACAGGCGGTCGAAATCCCCCCGCAACGTCGCGAGCTGCGCCGCCCGCACCCGATCGGCGCCGACAAAGCACATCTTGAGAGAGTCCCATACCTCATTCGTGGTGGGCTTCATCGATGCCTACAGCAGGATCTCCTCCGACAGTGCGCCGAGGAGCATAACCCGCGCCGTCTTGCTCCTCCTGCATCGATCGCCGTGCCCTCCGCTGGACATCAAGGATGGCCTCCACCTGAAGGAAATATGCCCTAGAGGCAATAATAAAGTTATTATTTATTTCCTTATATCATGATAAATATTTATTATTCATGCTACAATTGTATTAACCGGAAACATAATACATGTGTGAATACATAGACAAACAGAGTGTCACTAGTATGCCTCTACTTGACTAGCTCGTTAATCGAAGATGGTTATGTTTCCTAACCATGGACAAAGAGTTGTTATTTGATTAACGGGATCACATCATTAGATGAATGATCTGATTGACACGACCCATTCCATTAGCTTAGCACCCGATCGTTTAGTATGTTGCTATTGCTTTCTTCATGACTTATACATGTTCCTATGACTATGAGATTATGTAACTCCCGTGTGCCGGAGGAACACTTTGTGTGCTACCAAACGTCACAACGTAACTGGGCGATTATAAAGGTACTCTACAGGTGTCTCCAAAGGTACATGTTGGGTTGACGTATTTCGAGATTAGGATTTGTCACTCCGATTGTCGGAGAGGTATCTCTGGGCCCTCTCGGTAATGCACATCACTTAAGCCTTGCAAGCAATGCAACTAATGAGTTAGTTGCGAGATGATGTATTACAGAACGAGTAAAGAGACTTGCCGGTAACAAGAATGAACTAGGTATTGGATACCGACGATCGAATCTCGGGCAAGTAACATACCGATGACAAAGGGAACAACGTATGTTGTTATGCGGTCTGACCGATAAAAATCTTCGTAGAATATGTAGGAGCCAATATGGGCATCCAGGTCCCGCTATTGGTTATTGACCGGAGACGTGTCTCGGTCTTGTCTACATTGTTCTCGAACCCGTAGGGTCCGCACGCTTAAGGTTTCGATGACAGTTATATTATGAGTTTTGATGTACCGAAGGAGTTCGGAGTCCCGGATGAGATCGGGGACATGACGAGGAGTCTCAAAATGGTCGAGACGTAAAGATCGATATAATTGACGACTATATTCAGACATTGGAAAGGTTTCGAGTGATTCGGGTATTTTTCGGAGTACCGGAGAGTTACGGGAATTCGCCGGGAGAAGTATTGGGCCTTGATGGGCTTTAGTGGGAAGAGGAGAAAGGGCCTGTTGCGCCCCCCCTCCCCTCTAGTCCGAATTGGACTAGGGAAAAGGGGGCCGGCCACCTTTCCTTCTCCTCCACTTCCTTCTCCCTTCCTCCCCTCTTGGTGGACTCCTACTAGGACTTGGAGTCCTAGTAGGACTCCACATCCTGGCCGCACCTAGCCTTGGCCGGCCTCCTCCTCCTCCATCCTTTATATACAGGGGCAGGGGGCACCCCATAGACACACAAGTTGATCATTGAGATCGTTCCTTAGGCGTGTGCGGTGCCCCCTGCCACCATATTCCACCTCGATCATATCGTTGTAGTGCTTAGGCGAAGCCCTGCGACGGAACTCCTCCTCGACGCTTTGCTGGATCGAAGCCCGGGGATTGTCATCGAGCTGTACGTGTGCTAAGAACTCGGAGGTGCCGGAGTAACGGTGCTTGGATCAGTCGGATTGGGAAGACATACGACTACTTCCTCTACGTTGTGTCAACGCTTCCGCAGTCAGTCTGCGTGGGTACGTAGACAACACTCTCCCCTCTCGTTGCTGTGCATCACCATGATCTGGCGTGTACGTAGGAAATGTTTTGAAATTACTACGTTCCCCAACAGTGGTATCAGAGCCTAGGTTTTATGGTTTAATGTTATTTGCACGAGTAGAACACAAGTGAGTTGTGGGCGATATAAGTCATACTGCCTACCAACATGTCATACTTTGGTTCGGCGGTATTGTTGGACGAGACGACCCGGACCAACATTACGCGTACGCTTATGCGAGACCGGTTCTCCCGACGTGCTTTGCACAAAGGTGGCTTGCGGGTGACTGTTTCTCCAACTTTAGTTGAACCAAGTGTGGCTACGCCCGGTCCTTGCGAAGGTTAAAACGGAGTCTATTTGACAAACTATCGTTGTGGTTTTGATGCGTAGGTGAGATTGGTTCTTGCTTAAGCCCGTAGCAGCCACGTAAAACTTGCAACAACAAAGTAGATGACGTCTAACTTGTTTTTGCAGGGCATGTTGTGATGTGATATGGTCAAGGCATGATGATGAATTTTATTGTATGAGATGATCATGTTTTGTAACCGAGTTATCGGCAACTGGCAGGAGCCATATGGTTGTCGCTTTATTGTATGCAATGCAATCGCGATGTAATGCTTTACTTTATCACTAAGCGGTAGCGATAGTCGTGGAAGCATAAGATTGGCGAGACGACAACGATGCTACGATGGAGATCAAGGTGTCGGGCCGGTAACAATGGTGATCATGACGGTGCTTCGGAGATAGAGATCACAAGCACAAGATGATGATGGCCATATCATATCACTTATATTGATTGCATGTGATGTTTATCTTTTTTATGCATCTTATCTTGCTTTGATTGATGGTAGCATTATAAGATGATCTCTCACTAAATTATCAAGAAGTGTTCTCCCTGAGTATGCACCGTTGCCAAAGTTCGTCGTGCCCGGACACCACGTGATGATCGGGTGTGATAAGCTCTACGTCCATCTACAACGGGTGCAAGCCAGTTTTTGCACACGCAGAATACTCAGGTTAAACTTGACGAGCCTAGCATATGCAGATATGGCCTCGGAACACGGAGACCGAAAGGTCGAGCATGAACCATATAGTAGATATGATCAACATAGCAATGTTCACCATTGAAAACTACTCCATCTCACGTGATGATCGGTTATGGTTTAGTTGATTTGGATCACGTGATCACTTAGAGGATTAGAGGGATGTCTATCTAAGTGGGAGTTCTTAAGTAATATGATTAATTGAACTTAAATTTATCATGAACTTAGTCATGGTAGTATTTTGCAAATTATGTTGTAGATCAATAGCTCGCATTGTTGCTTCCCTATGTTTATTTTGATATGTTCCTAGAGAAAATTGTGTTGAAAGATGTTAGTAGCAATGATGCGGATTGGATCCGTGATCTAAGGTTTATCCTCATTGCTGCACAGAGGAATTATGTCCTTGATGCACCGCTAGGTGACAGACCTATTGCAGGAGCAGATGCTGACGTTATGAACGTTTGGCTAGCTAAATATGATGACTACTTGATAGTTTAGTGCACCATGCTTAATGGCTTAGAATCGGGACTTCAAAGATGTTTTGAACGTCATGGACCATATGAGATGTTCCAGGAGTTGAAGATAATATTTCAAGCAAATACCCAAGTTGAGAGGTATGAAGTCTCCAACAAGTTCTATAGCTAAAAGATGGAGGAGAATCGTTCAACTAGTGAGCATGTGCTCAGATTGTCTGGGTACTACAATCGCTTGAATCAAGTGGGAGTTAATCTTCCAGATAAGATAGTGATTGACAAAATTCTCTAGTCCCCATGACCAAGTTAGTAGAACTTCGTGATGAACTATAGTATGCAAGGGATGACGAAAACGACTCCCAAGCTTTTCATGATGATGAAATCGATGAAGGTAGAAATCAAGAAAAACATCAAGTGTTGATGGTAGACAAGACCACTAGTTTCAAGAAAAGGGCAGAGGGAAGAAGGGGAATTTCAAAAAGAACAGCAAGCAAGTTGCTGCTCAAGTGAAGAAGCCCAAGTCTGGACCTAAGCCTGAGACTGAGTGCTTCTACTGCAAAGGGACTAGTCACTGGAAGCGGAACTACCCCAAGTGATTGGCAGATAAGAAGGATGGCAAAAGTGAACATAAGTATATTTGATATACATGTTATTGATGTGTACTTTACTAGTGTTTATAGCAACCCCTCAGTATTTGATACTAGTTCAGTTGTTAAGATTAGTAACTCGAAATGGGAGTTGCAGAATAAACAGAGACTAGTTAAGGGTGAAGTGACGATGTGTGTTGGAAGTGGTTCCAAGATTGATATGATCATCATCGCACACTCCCTATAAATTCGGGATTAGTGTTGAAACTAAATAAGTGTTATTTGGTGTTTACGTTGAGCATGAATATGATTTGATCATGTTTATTGTAATACGGTTATTCATTTAAGTAAGAGAATAAATTGTTGTTCTGTTTACATGAATAAAACCTTATATGGTTACACACCCAATGAAAATAGTTCATTGGATCTCGATCGTAGTGATACACATAATCATAATATTGAAACCAAAAGATGCAAAGTTAATAATGATAGTGCAACTTATTTGTAGCACTGCCGTTTATGTCATATTGGTGTAAAGCGCATAAAGAAACTCCATGCTAATGGGCTTTTGAAATCACTTGATTATGAATCAGTTGATGCTTGCGAACCATGCATCATGGATAAGATGACTAAGACTCTGTTCTTCGGAACAATGGAGCGAGCAACAGATTTGTTGGAAATCATACATACTGATATATGTGGTCCGATGAATATTGAGGCTCACGATAGGTATCATTATTTTCTGATCTTCACAGATGATTTGAGCAGATATGAGTATATCTACTTGATGAAACATAAGTCTGAAACATTTGAAAAGTTCAAAGAATTTCAGAGTGAAGTGGAGAATCATCGTAACAAGAAAATAAGGTTTCTACGATCTAATCGCGGAGACAAATATTTGAGTTACGAGTGTGGTCTTCAATTAAAACAATGTGGAATAGTTTTACAAATTCGTGCCACCCGGAACACCACAGCATAATGGTGTGTCCGAACGTCATAGCCGTACTTTATTAGATATAGTGCAAATCTATGATGTTTCTTACCGATTTACCACTACTGTTTTTGAGGTTATGCATTAAAGACAGCTGCATTCACGTTAAAAAGGGGCACCATCTAAGTCCGTTGAGACGACACAATCTGAACTGTGGTTTAGCAAGAAACCAAAGTTGTCGTTTTTTAAAGTTTGGGGTTGTGATGCTTATGTGAAAAAGTTTCATCCTGATAAGCTCAAAACCAAATCGGAGAAATGTGTCTTCATAGGATATCCAAAGGAAACTATTGGATACACCTTCTATCACAGATCCGAAGGCAAGACTTTTGTTGCTAAATTCGGAAACTTTCTTGAGAAGGAGTTTCTCTCGAAAGAAGTGAGTGGGAGGAAAGTAGAACTTGACGAGGTAATTGTACCTTCTCCCTTGTTGGAAAGTAGTACATCACAGAAAACTGTTTCTGCGACACCTACACCAATAAGTGAGGAAGTTAATGATAATGATCATGAAACTTCAGAACAAGATACTACTGAACCTCGTAGATCAACCAGAGTAAGATCCGCGCGAGAGTGGTACGGTAATCTAGTTCTGGAAGTCATGCTACTAGATCATGATGAACCTACGAACTATGAAGAAGTGATGGTGAGCCCAGATTCCGCAAAGTGGCTTGAAGCCATGAAATCTGAGATGGGATCCATGTATGAGAACAAATTATGGACTTTGGTTGACTTGCCCAATGATCGGCAAGCAATAGAAAATAAATGGATCTTCAAGAGGAAGACGGACGTTGATAGTAGTGTTACTATCTACAAAGCTAGAATTGTCGCAAAAGGTTTTCGACAAGTTCAAAGTGTTGACTACGATGAGAGTTTCTCACTCGTATCTATGCTTAAGTCTGTCCGAATCATGTTAGCAATTGCCGCATTTTATGAAATCTGGCAAATGGATAAACAAAACTGCATTCCTTGATGGATTTTTAAAGAAGAGTTGTATATGATGCAACCAGTAGGTTTTGTCAATCCTAAAGGTGCTAACAAAATATGCAACCTTCGGCGATTCATCTATGGACTGGTGCAAGCATCTCGGAGTTGGAATACACGCTTTGATAAGTTGATCAAAGCATATAGTTTTATACAGACTTGCGGTGAAGCCTGTATTTACAAGAAAGTGAATGGGAGCACTACAGCATTTCTGATAAGTATATGTGAATGACATATTGTTGATCGGAAATAATGTAGAATTATTCTGTAAAGCATAAAGGAGTGTTTGAAAGGAGTTTTTCAAAGAAAGACTTCGGTGAAGCTGCTTACAAATTGAGCATCAAGATCTATAAAGATAGATCAAGACGCTTGATAAGTTTTTTCAATAAACACATACCTTGACAAGATTTTGAAGTAGCTCAAAATGGAACAGTCAAAGAAAGAGTTTCTTGCCTATGTTACAAGGTGTGAAATTGAGTAAGACTCAAAGCCCGACCACGGCAGAAGATAGAAAGAGAATGAATGTCATTCCGTATGCCTTGGTCATAGGTTCTATAAAGTATGCCATGCTGTGTACCAGATCTATTGTATACCCTACCACTGAGTTTGGCAAGGGAGTACAATAGTGATCTAGGAGTAGATCACTGGACAGCGGTCAAAATTTTCCTTAGTGGAATAAGGATATGTTTCTTGATTATGGAAGTGAAAAAAGGTTCGTCGTAAAGGGTTACGCCGATGCAAGTTTTGACACTAATCTAGATGACTCTAAGTCTCGGTCTAGATACATATTGAAAGTGGGAGCAATTAGCTAGAGTAGCTCCATGAAGAGCATTGTTGACATAGAAATTTGCAAAGTACATGCGGATCTGAATGTGGCAGACACGTTGACTAAGATTCTCTCACAAGCAAAACATAATCACACCTTACTACTCTTTGGCTGTTAATCACATAGCGATGTGAACTAGATTACTGAATCTAGTAAACCCTTTGGGTATTGGTCACATGGCGATGTGAACTATGGGTGTTAATCACATGATGATGTGAACTATCGATGTTAATCACATGGTGATGTGATCTAGACTATTGACTCTAGTGCAAGTGGGAGACTGAAGGAAATATGCCCTAGAGGCAATAATAAAGTTATTATTTATTTCCTTATATCATGATAAATGTTTATTATTCATGCTAGAATTGTATTAACCGGAAACATAATACATGTGTGAATACATAGACAAACAGAGTGTCACTAATATGCCTCTACTTGACTAGCTCGTTAATCAAAGATGGTTATGTTTCCTAACCATGGACAAAGAGTTGTTATTTGATTAACGGGATCACATCATTAGATGAATGATCTGATTGACATGACCCATTCCATTAGCTTAGCACCCGATCGTTTAGTATGTTGCTACTGCTTTCTTCATGACTTATACATGTTCCTATGACTATGAGATTATGTAACTCCCGTGTGCCGGAGGAACACTTTGTGTGCTACCAAACGTCACAACGTAACTGGGTGATTATAAAGGTACTCTACAGGTGTCTCCAAAGGTACATGTTGGGTTAACGTATTTCGAGATTAGGATTTGTCACTCCGATTGTCGGAGAGGTATCTCTGGGCCCTCTCGGTAATGCACATCACTTAAGCCTTGCAAGCAATGCAACTAATGAGTTAGTTGCGAGATGATGTATTACAGAACGAGTAAAGAGACTTGCCGGTAACAAGATTGAACTAGGTATTGGATACCGACGATCGAATCTCGGGCAAGTAACATACCGATGACAAAGGGAACAACGTATGTTGTTATGCGGTCTGACCGATAAAGATCTTCGTAGAATATGTAGGAGCCAATATGGGCATGCAGGTCCCGCTATTGGTTATTGACTGGAGATGTGTCTCGGTCATGTCTGCATTGTTCTCGAACCCGTAGGGTCCGCACGCTTAAGGTTTCGATGACAGTTATATTATGAGTTTATGAGTTTTGATGTACCGAAAGAGTTCGGAGTCCCGGATGAGATCGGGGACATGACGAGGAGTCTCGAAATGGTCGAGACGTGAAGATCGATATATTGGATGACTATATTCGGACATCGGAAAGGTTCCGAGTGATTCGGGTATTTTTCGGAGTACCGGAGAGTTACGGGAATTCGCCAGGAGAAGTATTGGGCCTTGATGGGCTTTAGTGGGAAGAGGAGAAAGGGCCCGAATTGGACTAGGGAAAAGGGGGCCGGCCACCTCAGCGGCGGGACCGGCAGCGAGAACATGCCACCGCCACCACCGTGCGGTACGAGGGCCAGGGCCGCCGGCGATCACTCCCGAACCGAAGCTCTGATGCCAATTGGTGGTACCCTAGCTCCTCCCCTAGCTCGTCCTAGCTCTCCCTCTCTCTTGCTCTCACTCTCTCTGGCACGAACCAGCAAGGAAGAAGGACGAAGAAGATGGAACAGTGGACACGAGAGGTTTTCCGACGCATGAATGCCCGCCCCACCAACGGCCTTTTCACTCCTCAAGCATGAACTCGGGCACCATATCTGTTACAATGGTCACCACACGGCTTTATAGCCCCGAGCCGGCGCCCTGGGCATGTACCCACGCCTCCACTCGCCCCGGTCGTGCCCACACTCCGAACACTCTGGCCGCGCCCGCAACGCACTCGGACTTGCCCGACACACGGTGAGGACCAACAGAACGAGCCCGATGGGGTGGTGCAGCTCGCCAACAACCTACACCAACACACACGCGCACGGTGTACTCATGCACGGACACGCCTGTGCACCACATGCATGCACACACGTACACTTCCCACGAACCCGACGCGCCCGACACGACCTGTTCGCGCCCACACACACGCACACAACATGTCCTGGCCGCCGCCGTGGCTTATTTGGCCAACACTTTGGGTTTGGGAGGAGACCCGAGGTTGCCAATCTAGTAAGGCACATCGACGATGGATACCGTACGAAGCCTGTAGTGCATCTGGTTGGTTAGGAGTGGAAACGTTCGAGAGGCTTTGAGCCTGTTTGATGACATGCTAGCGAAAGAAGTCTCTTTAGATGCTAGGGTTTTCGCCACTTTACATGGCAGTGGCCTTAATTTTGAACTTGTAGTGCTGTATTAATAGGAGACAGACATGAAAACTAAAAACACCTTTTTGGTCTTCTTTATTGTTACGCAATCCCGGGTCCATGGGCCCAACAATGTGGGACTAAACCCAACAACCGATATGGGACTAAACCCAACATGATATAACCTGTCACACAAAAATCTGTTATGTTCCAACTTATAAAAGGATTTGCTTCATGATGAGGGGTTCTCAAGAAGCAATGATCTTAGTAAATCTTTTGTTTTGTTAGGCGTGCCTGTTGTTCGTGTAGCAAGATACTCTTCACAACATATTATTTCAATATGTAGTTAGTTGCTTACGAGGTGATGCCAAAGGAGAGCATTGTCTGCAGAGCAACTGAGTTTTGTTCATTATGTTTTGGAAGCATTTAGGAGTTGTTATCCTGACATTCAAGCGGATGATGCTTCAATAAATTGCTTGGTGATTCCAGATTCAATTGTTGTCCTCACACCTTGGAGAAACCTTGTCTATAATGATGCACCATGCATGGACACTGATGCCACTTCAAAGCATTTTGTGCATCATAGTATCCGTAATGATCGGCCTAATAGACTAGGGGCCCGGTCTCTTTTCCCCTACATGTGTTGAGGAGTGAACCAGGCTATCTCAGATGGATGACAAGGGTGTTTGATTCTGTCTCAGCTACATCATGCATGTATATTGACTGAAAATAATGATTTCCTCAGAACATAAGTAGATCCATGATAAGATTTGAACACTAAAAATGATGAGTTCCTCAGAATATATGCAACAAAATGCACAGGGCTGGCCCATAGCTTGGGCAAAAGGGGCAACCGCCCTAGGCCCCAAGAGGAGAGTGTCCAACCTACAAATTATACTACCGAACACTATACATTATACATTACATATAAATGTTTATTAAATGCTGAAAATAAAGACTTGATTTGCAGGAGCGTAAGTTCGCACCACATACTAATACATTATATCACCCTGAGGCAAACCAAATCGACTGGCGAAGTTGAGTTCAAATACACTATCTTTCTTCACGATGGATGTCTTATTATCATAATGAAAATTATGTCGACTAGATTTCAGTGTTTAAACCAATGCACAAGTTTTAATTTGAGAAACAGGTAGGACATCTCATTTGCACCAAATGAAATTAAGTCCATATGGATGAGCATGTCAGATAATCGAATCATACACAAAACTACAATCAACAACATTTTTGGTTCTCTGATGATTCTATTACTAAACCCAACTCGCGAGTCACATTTTCTATGCCCTAGAAGTTTCTATGAATATAGCCGGCTAATATACACTAGAAACCACTATTAATTTTTTTGTTAGTGTATATGATTTTGAAATCTCTACCATTATATTTAATAATATTAAAAGATATATAAACACATTCATAAATATACAAACACATGTGTATACACCATATAGTTTATACAATATTAGAAAATAAATTGGAAATATTTTTAACAATAAAAAAATTGGTACAACATCAAATTTAAATTTTGCAGAATCAAAAGTTTCAATGATATTCATTACAATTTTATAACAATGAATAACATTAATATTATTTGGAAACATTGTTATCTTACTAAGTAATTGAAAAATTATATTAATTACAATTGTATATAATACACTTATTAATTTAATATAAGCATCGAACTTTAGTATAAAATAGTTTTTTACATCGCCCTGCCGAAGCCGATCCCTCCCGACTGGCCGCCATCGTTGTTGGATTTGGAGTTCGTGATCACGGTGCAGGGTATGTCGGGATCGCGGGACACGGGGTCTGCACACGCACGGGCCATAGGGAGGGCAGTGTGAGTTGCAGTACTACACCTGCACCTACTTGCCCGCGCCAATGAGCAAGGCACCGACGAGCGCGGCAAGCCGGAGCGAAGCTGAAGCGCCCATCGGGCCGAGAACAGAGGCAACGAGAACAGGGGCGAGATGCGAGCGAGGGAGAGGCGAGCAGTGGTCGGTGGCTCGAGGGGAAAAGGTAAGCTGCAGCCAGCAGCAGGACAATAGGTAATGATCGAGTGCGCAGCGGGAGGAGATCGCGACTGTGCTTTTGTGCCTTGCATCTTACTTGGCAGCGTGTTCGACTGAAAAATATAAATGAAAAAAGAACATGTTTACCGGCCTGCTAAAGCACACCCGTAAGAATCTCCCAAAAATCATATGAATACCCGGTAAAACCATTTTTGTGGGGGGTTTTTTACGTGACTTTTTTATAAGTGCCACACATATGGCACGAAGCAAAATCTTGTCCTAACATTTTTTACAATTAAAGTTGTCATCCGAAAAGAAAAAAACTATTAAAACTTGCCATCCAACAAGAAAGTTGCCATGCTTGACAACTAAAGTTGACATCCTTATGTTACCATACTTGTAATAAAACTCGTTCGGAGTTGTCATGTGTTCGTGCCACACATGTGGCACTTATCAGGGTCTTGTTTTTGTTAACATAGTACAGATGCAGACACTCATACATACACACATACGTGTATCCCTATGACTCACACATACACACCGTATCCCTATGAGCATCTTCGAAAGAATAAGCCGGCATGCTCCACTGAACGGACATCACCGAAAAGACTGAAATAAATCCAGAAAAATATAAGCATCAGTGCCAACTATAGATCTTGAACCCTGGTTTGCCGGTTCAATCACAAAAAACCTAATTAGAGCATCTCCAACACCGACCCAGACGTGTTTTGCCATCCAACGCGGGGCTGTATCGGTCCAAAGAGCGATCCCGACAAACGTTTTCCCGCAAAATGGAAGCAAAGTTGCGGGAGTCCGGACAGTAGCCAAGTAGGACTCCGACACCCCTGCCCACAAAAATCGCCCCTCCTGGTCTCACTTTCATCCAATTCGTCTCTTCTCCCCCTTGCTTTGCATCTGCAACCTCCTACTCCGTTGCCGCCGCTGTACCACCCCGGTTGTCGCACAGGCATTACCGGACTTTTGCAACCAGCACTGACGCGCCCACTTGCCTTTTATGACGACGCCTTCCACACAGGACCCGGTCGAAACTAGGTACACTCTGCCCCCTGTCATCGACATCCATAGCGGACACCACGGCGACCAGGTGTTCGGTCAAATGCCATTGACCTTATATTTTAGCGCCAAGTCACTTTTTTAGAGTCCGAAGGATGGCTGGGTACTCGACCAAGCGGGATGACTTGTTGTGCGGTGCGTGGTTGGCCGTATCCGCGGATTTCGTAGGCAGGAGCATAAGGGGGAGCTTCTGACAGAGCGTGGATTATTTGTTTCACGCGCGAAAGCACATTGCGCCCTATGACATACACATCATCCATGATCGCAATGTGCAGTCGTTATCCTATCGATGGTACGCCATTTAGACACCCATCGCCAAGTTTTATCACGCGGTTGGTATGCTGGAGGCAAGGTGGCCATTGCGTGCGGCAGTGGAGGAGATCGTAAGTTTTGCTTCTTTTTGTTCAATTTGTTGATTAAATCATTCATTCACTCAATGTTGCTCCATACATTCCGTAGCCTGTACGTGCTGCCGTGATGTATCACATGATAGAGGGACGACAATTTAAGCACACACACTATTGGATGAAGCTCAAGGGACAATATGTGTGGGACGACATGATTGTTGTACTATACTTATTTGCATGCTATGTATGGATGATTTGTGTTATTTTTATCCAAACTTGAGTAAATTGCAAGAAACTACCACATTGAAGGCTAGATTAGCAAAAAACACTACTATATATATTTTTGGAAGAAATCATCATGTCTAGCATAATCTTTTTGCAAATATCACTGATCAGCACATTAGGGAAGTTTGGGAACATTTATGATAGGTAGGCCTCACTCGTCAGTAACTGACTTGGCAAAAAGGCCACATAGGCATGCTCTCCTCTCTCTAGCATTATGTCTGAACAAGTTGTGTGCACACGCCTCGGCGTTCCTCCGGTGCCACCTCATCTTTGTCGCAATTGTCGTGGACGGTGGCGGGAGGTAAAACACATCCGCGACATTCCAGCCGCTGTCCCTGACATTGCGCCTCTCCTTCTCGTCATGCAGCACTACTTTCCGAAGCGCACCCCATCAGCCGCCACCGCCATCGCATCCGCCGCATTCTACACCACTAGTCGCCATTGCTAGTACCCGCTGCCTCTCACGCCCGCTCTCTCGGCGGAGGTGGTGCCGGCCTACCCGTCGCCGGAGTCCTGGGTGTGGACGCAGATCGACGCGGAGACCTGCTGCAACGCGGACGCCGAGTCCTAGATCCTCCATAAGCCCATCCCTCACTGCGCCAATCTTGGCACGGAATGCGGTGGCATCCTAGCGGGGCGAGCTCCTACCCCTCTGATTGCTTGTATCTGCGTTGGTAATTCCCTGAAGAGGGGATGATGCAGCAGAGTGATAACCCACAAGTATAGGGAGTCATAACAGTTTTCGAGGGTAGAGTATTCAACCCAAATTTATAGATTCAACACAAGGGGAGCCAAAGTATATTTGTAAGCATTAGCAGTTGAATTATCAATTCAACCACACCTAGAGATTAAATATATGCAGCAAAGTGATTAGTAGAACAATAGTATGATAGTTTGATAGTGATAGCAACGATAGTAACAACAATAGTAGTGGTAGTAATAATTTTGTAGCAGTTGTAACAGCAGTAGCAACAATAGTAACTTAGTAAGAACAATATGTGAAAAGCTCGTAGGCATTGGATCGGTGATTTCATTGGATGATATTCATCATATAACATTCATAACTTAGGGCGATACAAAACTAGCTCCAATTCATAAATATAATGTAGGCATGTATTCCGTAAATAGTCATACATGCTTACGGAAAATAATTTGCATGACATCTTTTGTCCTACCCTCCCGTGGCAGCGGGGTCCATAAGTAAACTAAGGGACATTAAGGCCTGCTTTTAATAGAGAACCGGAACAAAGCATTAACACATAGCGAATACATGAACTCCTCAAACTACGGTCATCACCGGAAAGTATCCCAATTGGTTTCACCTTGGGGTTTACGGATCATAACACATAATAGGTGCATATGACTTGCAAGATCGGATCAAGAACATATATATAATAGTGAAAAGATAAATGGTTCAGATCTGAAATCATGGCACTCGGGCCCTAGTGACAAGCATTAAGCATAGCAAAGTCATAGCAATATCAATCTCAAAACATAGTGGATACTAGGGATCAAGTCGTAACAAAACTAACTCGATTACATGATGAATGTCATCCAGACCACCATCGTCCAGCAAGCCTATGAAGAATTACTCACTCCCGGTGATGAGCATCATGAAATTGGTGATGGAGGATGGTTGGTGATGACGAAGACCGAACATCCCCCTCTCCGGAGCCCGAAATGGGCTCCAGAGCTGGCTGGCCTCCCGATGAAGAACAGGATTTGGCGGCGACTCCTGATGTCTACTACACAACCTTCTTCTTGTAGACATTGGTGGGCCTCCAAGTGCAGAGGTCTGTAGGACAATAGCAAATTCCCCTCAAGTGGATAACCTAAGGTTTATCAATCCATGGGAGGCGTAGGATGAAGATGGTCTCTCTCAAACAGCTCTGCAACCAAATAACAAAGAGTCTCTTGTGTCCCCAACACACCCAATACAATGGTAAATTGTATAGGTGCACTAGTTTGGCGAAGAGATGGTGATACAAGTGCAATATGGATGGTAGATATGGGTATTTGTAATCTTAAAATATAAAAACAGCAAGGTAGCAAGCGATAAAAGTGAGCATAAACGGTATTGCAATGCTAGGAAACAAGGGCCTAAGCTTCATACTTTCACTAGTGCAAATTCTCTCGACAATAGTAGCATAATTAGATCATATAACAATCCCTCAACAATGCAACAAAGAGTCGCTCCAAAGTCACTAATAGCAGAGAACAAACGAAAAGATTATTGTAGGGTACAAAACCACCTCAAAGTTATTCTTTCTGATCGATCTAGTCAAGAGTCCGTAGTAAAATAACACGAAGCTATTCTTTCCGTTCAATCTATCCTAGAGTTCGTACTAGAATAACACCTTAATACACAAATCAACCAAAACCCTAATGTCACCTAGATACTCCAATGTCACCTCAAGTATCCGTGGGTATGATTATACGATATGCATCACACAATCTCAGATTCATCTATTCAACCAACACAAAGTACTTCAAAAAGTGTCCCAAAGTTTATACCGGAGAGTCAAGACGAAAACGTGTGCCAACCCCTATGCATAAGTTCACAATGTCACTGAACTCGCAAGTTGATCACTAAAACATACATCAAGTAGATCACGTGAATATCCCATTGTCACCACAGGTAAGCACATGCAAGACATACATCAAGTGTTCTCAAATCCTTAAAGACTCAACGCGATAAGATAAATTTAAAGGGATAACTCAATCCATTACAAGAGATAAGAGTGGGTGAAACATCATAAGATCCAACTATAATAGCAAAGCTCGCGATACATCAAGATCGTGCCGAATCAAGAACATGAGAGAGAGAGAGAGAGAGAGAGAAAATACATAGCTACGGGTACATACCCTCAGCCCCGAGGGTGAACTACTCCGTCCTCGTCATGAAGAGCGCCGGGATGATGAAGATGGCCACCGGTGAGGGATCCTCCCCTCCGGCAGGGTGCCGGAACAGGGTCCCGATTGGCTTTTGGTGGCTACAGAGGCTTGCGGCGGCGGAACTCCCGATCTAGGTTATTTTCTGGAGGTTTCTGTATTTATAGGAATTTTTGGCGTAGGTCTCATGTCAGGGGGGTCTCCGAGTCGTCCACGAGATAGGGGGATGTGCCCAGGGGGTAGGGCGCGCCCCCACCCTCGTGGACGGCCCGGAACTCTTCTGGCCCAACTCTTTTACTCCGGGGGCTTCTTTTGGTCCATAAAAATCATCAAAAATTGGCACGTCAATTGGACTCCGTTTGGTATTCCTTTTCTGTAAAACTCAAAAACAAGGGAAAAATAGAAACTGGCACTAGGCTCTAGGTTAATAGGTTACTCCCAAAAATCATATAAAACAACATATAAATGCATATAAAACATCCTAGATGGATAATAGAATAGCATGGAATAACCAAAAATTGTAGATACGTTGGAGACGTATCAACTCCGTATCGTAAAACGCGGTAAACTTCCTCTTCTATTTTTTCTGAAAAATGGAATTTTATAGAATAGGAATAAGGGTCAGTAGAGCCTCGTGGGCCCAACTACCCACCAGGGCGGGGGTGGCGCGCCCTGGTGCCTTGTGGGCAGCTGGCCCCCCCTCCTGTGGGTCTTGGTTTCATTATTTTTTATTTATTTAAAAATAATTCTTCAAAAAGTCTCGTCCAAATTTAAGAACTTTTCTTTCTGCACAAAAACAACACCATGGTAGTTCTGCTGAAAGTAGCGTCAGCCTGGGTTAGTTTTATTCATATTATGCAAATTAGAGTCCAAAACAAGAGCAAAAGCGTTAGGAAAAATAGATATGATGGAGACGTATCAACTCCCCCAAACTTAACACATTGCTTGTCTTCAAACAATTCAGAGTGATAGAAAAAAACTTTTACGAACTCTTTTGTTTTTGTTTCCATACAAATGCTTAAATAGCATCCATATTTTCAGCAAAGATCGTGGCTAACCATGCAAACAGTAACTCTTAGAAATTGTATTAACTCATATCAATGATATAATCAACTAGCCAGCAATAATAAGATATCTCAAACGCAAACACTTTGTCAAAACAATCATGATATAATATGACAATAATGACATCTCGCTAGCCCTTTCTAAGACCTCAAAATATAAATCCAGAGCACCCCCAAAGTTTAAGCAGCGACTAAACATTGTAATTCATGGTAGAATAGATCCAGTGATGATGCATTCAACATTAACTATACACAATGAATGAGGATGACAATAGTGCTCTTAGGTCTGGTGCTTGTTTGAGAAGGTGATGACTCAACATAAAAATAATATAATATAAAAGTAAATAAATAGTCCCTTCGTAGAGGGAAGCAGAAATATGTAGAGGTGCCAGAGCCCAAAGCTTAAATCAGAGATTAATATAATTTTGGGAGGTATACCCTTCCTGACAACATTATGCAACAAGGTCACGCCTTAAATTTCCGTTTCCACAATGGGGTACCTGATTTAGCAAACCCCAATCCATACAACCACATGCATCGCTAAGCTATCTCTATGATCCAGCAAACCCCAATCCATACAACCACATGCATCGCTAAGCTATCTCTATGATCCAACACAAAGCGTCCAGCTACTACATCAATTCATGCCATTTTGGCTACCAAAAATTGGCATGTTCAACGTACATACTAGCTATGGACAAAGATCATTCATGGTTTCCCTTGCCCTTGCCCGCGTCCTTGCCATCTATGTCAGGAAAGTAGCGCTCAAAGGCGCAAAATGGATCCAGCCGGAGTTGTTCGACCCGTCGTTGTCATCCTTCTCCTCTTTAGGGGTAGTCTGGTTATGGCACAGACCGCCCAGTTATGCTCACGGGCGAGGGTGCAAGTGTTCCTGTTGCTTCTCTAGGATACAGGCCTGGACGGCTTCCTCCTCCAAGGCAAGATTAGTACAGGTACATGCTTTATTCCATTGATGCTTTTCAACCGATACAACTGAAAGTATTATGCTCGACTTCTTCCTCCTCTTTAACATGTGCTTCCTTGCTCTGAAAATTACTAGTCGGTCCATCCGACCTCCCCATTGCACCAGTTCCCCAACTCATGTTCTTGTGCGGAGTGAACCTAATTGATTCACGAAATGGTGGGCGCGCGGTTGTATTCATCTCTCCCCGCTGGGGTTGGACACATCTAGTGGGTATGACCCAACAAACCACACGAAAAACAGAAATATGTACGAGAGATTTTCATACTAAATATTGAAGAACTCCACCTCACGCTTTTTAGCTGATTCAAGTTGCACCCATTGCATAAGCGGCTCTTTCATGTTAATCTACCCATGAGTCCTCAAACATGAACCCCATGAATACCCATGCGCACCTGCATCCAGCTGCACCACTTCCCCAACCATGTATGCAATCTTATGAGACCACGGAGGGAACAACATATTAAAGGGCAGATTCACCACTCGCGCCCAGATTTTCAGCCGATCAAACTTCAACTCTGACGGACGCGAGTGAATATTGTTGAATAAGTAGGCAATTTTTTTGACTAATTTAATCCATAAACAAATCACTAGCATGGCATTGACAGAAAATTAACGACATATTGACTCTCCGTTACTGACTGACAAAAATATGCGCATAGGTGTGAGCTTGACTCGGCTCATTCCCGACGTGGCGGGCCGAGGCGGGTGGCAGAGGAGGGGTGTGCGAGGGCTCTTCTATTGTCAAGCTCCAATAGCATGTGAAAGAGAAACCCTTATAAAAAGGTCCAACTCCTTTCCAACTTCCGGGGTGGGACTAAACTTTCCACCTCCACCTAGTGCCAATTAAACCCACATGGACCCTTAGAGATTTTCTGAAATTATTAGATGGGCCTAAAGCCCACCTCATATTTCAACAAATATTGAAGATATCCAAAACCACATTGTGCTTTCCCGCAAACCACATGCTGCCATCCCAGATACAATCTCTATCACTCTTGTTCTCAAAACTTGCCACAAAAACATTGCCCCCCATTAGGGCTGGAATTTGAGCTGAGTGGAGCCAGCTCGGCTCGACTCGCTAGAGCTCGTTTCATTAACGGGCTAGCTTGACTCGACTCGTTATTATAACGAGCTCAAATCCAAAATTGGTTCGACTCGTATAACTCGCGAGCTGGCTCGTTTAGCTTGTTAAGCTCGTTAAAGATATGAACATAAAACCCTTAAATGTTATAAAAATGATTATGTATATATTAAATATATATATATATCACTAACAATAGTAATTTTCTTGTAATGCATGAGTCTCCTAGGTGGTTGGGCCTTCAACAGCTAGGCCTTGTATTGTGCGCCTAAGACATAGGGTGCTGAGTGGCTGATCTTTTTTTGTATTGGAAGTGGCTGATCTTTTGTACCGAGCCTAACGAGTTACACGAGTACTCGTGAGATTGGCTCGTTTAACTTGGTCTATAAACGATCTTAAACTAAAGCTTGGCTCGACTCGTTATTCTTCGAGTTCGAGTCGAGTCACGAGCTACTCGTTTAGCTCACGAGCTTCGAGCTTTTTTTCCAGCTCTACCCCCCATCGATCTGAAATTCAGACTTTTTGGGTTGCCCCAAGCAAGGCGAAGGGCATTTGCAATTATTCTAACATGCAGAATTTAATGGTACAACACTTTGCCTATCGGTGCCCAGAGTTGTTCTTGAGACTCATTGACTTCATCATCAATCACGAACTTCACCTGTTCTTTGTTTGTAAGATCACAGTAATAAAATATTTATGACAAAAAAGAAGAAGAGAAAGAAACTGCAATCTACTCCTATTGCTAGTGCACGTACACACACAACTTCAAACCCACATGCATCCATCCATGCATTGCTCGGGCTCTCATTTGCTCTCTCCCTTTCTCTCTCTTCCTTCTCCCTCTTCTTGAGAGTCTCCAGCGCCGTCTCGTATCCCCTCCCCTCCTTCTCCGGGAAGCAGGGGTGAGAGAGGAGGTCGGGTCCCTCGTGTACAACGTAAATCTTGGTGTAGGCCAGGGCCTAGGATTGCCTTGGGGTCGTATGGCTCATGCTGATTGTGTGCAGTGTACCGATGCTCTTGTGAAGCATGTGATGGTCGTTGGAGGTTTACTTTGTTCTTTCTCCATGCCCCCATGGTGGGGATGGAGCGGCAAGGACGACCCCGACGAGACATGCGTCAATAAGCACAAGGTTGTCTAGGATCGAGCCGTCGCGGTGGTCACCTCCAGTGGCACACACTGGTGGCAGATCTTAGTGGAGATCAACCTGGGCCATTGCCCCCCAGGCCAGGAGATTTGTTCATATTATCATCGGTAACCGACCCCCCCCCCCCCCCCCAACCCTTTTGCTCCTCCTAAGATGTGGCCCAAGCTCCGCCACTGACACCTCTCTCCTCTTATGTCCTTGTGGTGATGGAGGAATCTGGAGTCAATGGCCCAGGCTTGGCTTCCTTTCTTGGTGTTGTGCCTCGCCGGATTCGAGCTTCCGGCGACGATGTTCTTGTCCCCTAAGCTGGAGAAGGGCCTCTGGAGTGGATCTGGAGGCGGATGATGGGGATCCCAAGCCCAGAACATGGTGGGTTCACGGGAACTACGGCGCACGTGATGGCTTGCCGGGTTTTTTCGACGAGCCGTCGTATCTTCAGGCCGAGAATGGCGGCCAATATCATTCCTCTCGGTCATGGTGCCTGATGGGAGACAGTGTTGCTCCATGATGGAGCCTACGTTGTTTAACTACAGGGGTTTCACTGGACCAAGTGGTTTGTCCCCGCGGCCGGCGACGGCGAAGGATAGAGCTATCAGAGAGCAATTGGACCCGATTGCGTTTCCTATTTCTGCGGAGCGACCTTTTCGTAAGCTTCGGGGACTATTATGTAATTTTTGGTACCTTTGTAATGCCCACGGCTTTGAATAATGCAGTGCCGGGTCTTCTGGATCCTTTCCCTTGTTCAAAAAGAATAAAAAAACGTGCATGCATGCATTCCTAGTAGACACCACTCGCACTACATGCATTTGCATGCGTGCACTTACACTGAGCTAAGCTCTAGATCAATTTTTCTGTAATAATGAACATACACAGCTGAGGCCCCGGTTGCAATGTTGTTTTCCAGCAGAAAACCCCTGTAAAAGAAAACAGCTGATATTCGCGTACCAACTTGGATCGTCCGTAAAACTTGCGCTTGTTTCTCAGACTAGTAAGCATGCACGTGCAACGCACGTCTCAAACAAAACAAATTCACATGATATAATATTAAAATAATTTTTACAAAAAATTCAAATCGCTACAAAAATGTTATCATGTCACTCAAATTGTATTCTCAAAAAGTGTGACATATTTCTGATCCAACACATGTATCATAGTCTATAGTAGAAACATCTACTCTGGATCTAATTTTTATTTTAGTGAGTTCTTTTACCGAGCCATTTAAATATATTTTATGCACAATGATATGAGCGTGTGTGTAACACACGATCCAGGAACATGTCTCCGCATAAATTTCACTGTCACATAATAAATGTATTATAATTGTTACAAAAATATATTTTAAAACCCGCAACTAAGCATGTCTTGAAGGTCCCTCTTTTGAAGCAATGAAGGTCCATCTATGGATGCGATCAATGATGCTTCGTTCAATGTATGGGATATTGTTTTGAGCTTCATTCTCTTCATAATTAAGAATATGCACCAAAAATTGCTTCCTCAGCTGAAAACCATCCTACATATGCATTATACAACATTGTTATAGCAAGTTGCATGTGCAATGTGTATACAAATAAGCATGGTGTAAATACTCACCTTGGGTATGGGAAAATATAATTTTCCATCGCACAATGAGTGCATGTAATTAAAAACCAAATAACCGGATAGGGCACTGCATGTATGAAATAAACACATAATGTGCGTTGAATGAAACAATTAATATTGTAATGCGTTTAAAAGATTCATACCAGTGTGAGTTTGTTGGAGCAACAGGAACTAAGCATTCCCATTTAGAGATATCATCCTTGAATGCACGGTTTGCAACTTCAAGCGCAAGGTTTAGGTTGTCGACCATAATTTTAAGTACATTATTCCCCAAATTAGGTATTGGTAACGGAACGAAAATTGAGACAACTTTTTTATTTTGATCCAACACAAACAATAGAAATAGCCCAAACATATACCAAGGCAATAAAATCTGCAATGATGAAATAGTTTAGAAATACATGGAATATTAATTAAGATCAAATAAAACACTGTTAGAGATGAAAAAAAATAAAATCTTACCATATCACATTGTGAGATATGGTAATCATTACTGTCAGGCCAGCTATGAAACAACCGTATGTAGCAATTTCCATATTTTCACGATGACTCGAGTCTCGTACATAGTGGAACATCAACTAAAATGAGAATGAGAAAATATTAGTGGAATGAGAAAAAAAATGTAATATGTGATTATAATAACTTACACAAAAGTTCAGATCCATATAGTGAGATGGAATGTCTCTGACAAGTTGGACTTCGTGGCGCGCTAGGATCCGCACAGCCATATTAAAACAATGAATATCCATGTATTCATCATTGTTCGATGTGTTTTTTATTTGTCTCAAATTTAATCTAATAGGGTATGGATCAGAGCTTTTCACCCATTCGCTCCTGTAAAATCGAAATTCTGTCAATTATAATGACACCAGAGTAATTTATTGGAATACAAAATGAACTAAAAAATATGGCTTACTCTAGTAGAGCAACATCGTCAAGCATACTGATGAACAAGCAAAGTTCATCTATTAAATCATTGTTTGCTGAATTGACAGACGGCGAAAGGATAAATGACTGGGAGGTGAGCTCGACTTCTCCTGATATATTAGATGTTTTGAAATTCTCAGGAGGTCTATTTAGAATGCCGCATTCCACGGGATCTGTGCTGTTTTCGTCATCTTCCATGTCTCGATTTCTTATATTATCATCATTCAATTCCGAGTCCACTAACATGACAGCTAATTTTGTTATAAAATCTGTCACATGTTCCTATTAAAGTAGTAATAAGAGATAAATAGTTATAGAACATAGAATAAGTATAATGATACACGGTGAAATGTACATGTGTAGGAATGGCAGACAAAATATCTCCTGTGAAGTACTCCACAAAATTTATCATCTACAGACCACAAGATGACCTGCATGATTACAAAACTTAAATATACTTAATAAATTTTTATCAATTTTATAGGGATTCATGTTTTTTTTAAATCATCAAATGATCATGACTGTAACAAGCAGTGATGAAAACAAAAATCTCACCCACGCAGCATGTGAACCGGACATGCCCTTTGAAATTTAAAGATATTTTTATTTTGTTTGAAAAAAATGCCACACTCATTTATAATGGGTCACTGGCTTATATTACGTAGTACTGTAGTATAGTATAGAGATTGAAAGAAAATGAAAAATTCTGAGTCAATCTTCCACCGTCCCCTCACGCTTATCTTTTCCCCACTCTTCCACCACTTCTCCTAATCCACTTAGAATGGAGCTCTCCGCTAGCCGCACCTCCCCTTCGTCAGCAACTCTGGCGGACGCGCAGGCCCTGCTCCGCCCCGTCCCTCCCCCTCGTCAGCACCGCCGGCGGATGCGCAGGCCTTGCTCCACCCCGCCCCTCCCTCTCGTCAGCACCGGCGGCGGACGAGCAGGCCCCTGCTCTGCCCACCCCTTCTTCCTATCCGGTGCCGCCGGGGCCCTCCCTCTTCCTGGCGACGGCGGGACGCCCAAGCCGGGCATGTTCGCCGGCGACGCCAGGGCCCTCCCTCCTCCTGGTGACGGCGGGGCGCTCGAGCCGGGCTTGCTCGCCGGCGACGCCGGGGCGCTTGAGCTGTGCATGCTCGCCGGTGATGCCGGGGCCTTCCCTCGTGCTGATGCACTCGTCGCGCCACGAACTTCCCTCCACCCTCCCCCCTGTTCGGGACGCCATGAAGGTCCGGTTCCAACTCTTCTTCCCCCCTCGATCCAGATGCTCTGCTCTCTGAAACCAACTTGATTTCCCTGTTCGTTTCGGTCAGGAGCAGGAGCAGTTGCTGCCAGCGACCTCCTTAATTAGGATCACCACGATGACCTCCGCGTGCTGTGATGCTGCTCGGGACCCTCCCTATGCTTCTCCTCGCTCGTGCGGGTCCAGGTTAGTCTCTCCGACCCCGCCGTCTGCTCGTCCCCGTCAAATCGGTGCATATCTGTATACTTTGGGCTTGTAAACAAAGAATAATCAGTATGCAGGGTTTAATATAATTAGAATTAGAACTATTTGGGACATATAGTTGGAAAATATAATATGCCTCTCTCACCTCGGAATCTGTGGACCGCGTGCTCTTCTTTTTCTCCACTTCTCTATTCCATTTAATTCTGCAAGCTTGTCCCCTACAGTTTCTGCCCCTTTGGTGTCGAATGTTTGTGCTAATTCATTGTCTTGAGCTGGCTGCATTTCTTCACTTGTTACCTTGACGGTTAATCCCTGATAGCAACATTACAAAGAATAATCCCTATGTAGTATTATAATATAATGAGAATTAGAACTATTTGGGATAGTTGAAACGGAAGCATGCCTTTGCCACTTCGCAATCTGTGGCCTCTGTGATCTTCTTTTTCTCTACTTCATTGTCGTCGTCTATTCCATTTGATTCTTCCTCGCTTCCTACCTGAAACACACATAATATAATATTACCCGGTACTTACTGGTTCTTCATCAATTAGTAACTGAAACACACAATAATATAATATTCTCCAGTACTTATAAAAGAGCAAATATTATTATGAAGATGAGTAAAGAATCCTAGGTATGATATTATTATACTATAGATTACATATTGTTTTGTCCCCCCTGAATAAGAAGAATAATAACGGCATGCGAAATTAAAAACTGCCTTCGTCAGCTTGGGGGTTTGTATGCTTGTGTTAGGATATCACCTCATCAATCTGCATATTTTCTGTATCTTCCATGATGCCTTGTTCTTCTATTGCCTTTGTTGATTCGGTGTTCATATCCTCATCTTTGGTTATCATGCATTCAATCTGCATATTTTGTGTATGCTCGTCCTTCTCTCCTTTGTCGATGTTTTCCTGAAAATAAAAGCATATATTTACTATCACGCGGTACACATTCAGCCCCTAAGTTTTGTTAGCTTGAAAATCGATCTTATATGTTGGGACGTAGGGAGTACATCACAACTGTATGCACATATTTGTGCATACCGCTCCCTTTCCATCCGATTCTTAATCTCATTACGGCCTGAGTAGATGAAGAATAGATCAGTATACAGCATTATAACTGGGCCATGTAGGATGAAGTTCATCTTCATTACCTTGTGATACAACCAGCTGTGTTTGTGCCCCACTGTTCTCGGCAGAGGCAATTTTCTTCTGTTTGTAAACCTCACATCGTCTCTTATTAATCTCATCCTTATTTTGTGCATACCGCTCCCTATCCCTCTGCCTTTTTACTTCTGTAGGGTCTGCAATCAATGGCACAATTCAGCAGTTGAGCTACAAAAACTGAAATTGGGTGCTTGTGTAATGCTCATCACCCAAGGATTGAGTGTTGCTTATATCCTGGAACGGGGTTCGCGTCCCATTGGGATTGGTCGGGGCCATACGAAGTCCTTGAACCATGTGAATGTCAAGAATGTTATCACACAATTGTAACGGAAGGAATAGTATTAGCACAACGCTAACAGAGTGCAGTTTTATGTTCAACTCCATCCCACTGTTTACCATTAAAGCTTTCTTATGGTGCCTCTGCAACCAATTGAATTCATTTTGCACTAATATACCTGCAATAATGCATCAGGATGTAGTAGGTTGTAGTACTGTATATCTCAGGCAGACTTTATTTGTGTTCGTATGAATTGGAACTGAGCATTGAACGATCCATATGCAGCTTGATGAGGCATTTAGGTGAAGTCAGTCCAACGCTCCAATGCTCATCAGGGATCATGTTAGCATATGGTCATGCCATAAGTCACCACTTCATACATTTTCCTTAAGTCACCAGTTCCTACATTTTCCTTCTAGAATTGCTCTTGTTTTTCATAAATTCAATCAAAGCAATTGACGAATCACATGAACAGGTTGACAAATGAGATACATCCAAAATACATCAGTAATCACAAATAGAAGATGTGATAAACGACAAAGAAGATTATGGTAGCCATGCCATCAAAGGAGATTGGTGCAATCTAATTTCTTCACATGTCTTCAAGAAAATCAGTGCAATTCTGGTAACAAAATCAGTGCCTCTACGGACCAGAGGCGTCTTCTAGCCTAACGAAGTCTTGGCGGCACCTGTGCCGGCGAAGAGCTCGTCGTCGCCGCCGTGGGAGGGCGCCTGGGCGGCCGCACCTGCGTTTGGGAAGAGCTCGTTGTCGCGGCCGTCGTCGGGTGACTCGGCGAGCTCGTCGTCACGGCGGTCGTCGGGTGCCTCGGTGGCTGTGCAGGGCAGCGACGGCGCACGTAAGCTTGACGCCAGATTGATTCCCTGGATATATCTTTCCCTAATTTTTAATAATAAAGCACGGATTGACTCCGTGGGTTCACCGTCACAGTACGCTTCTTCTCGTAAATTTACGCTTTTAGTTTGTATTTAAAATATATTCAAGGTGGTACTAATATTTTCATGTGTTAGCGTTCGTTCGTACATCGCCCAGGTGTCCACGATAAAACTCTCTGGTTCGTCGGTGACATGGGCCTGAAATTTCATAATAACTACGTACAGGCAGCTATCCCAGCCCAGCTAACTGGCCGCAAATAACATGGGCCTTCCCTTATGGGCTGCATGCACGCGAGTGGGCTTCCTTATATTAGATCATAGAGAAAGAAAAAAAATACATTACTGTGGAGAATCGCACGTTAGATCTCTTCTATTTCTTGGGGCTACAACAACCAACGGAGACAAACATCCTACTTGATGAATAATCCCACCTCGCAATTTTAAGGACACGCATACCGGTTAATATAGCCAAATAATTAACAAACAAACGTGAAAAGAGAAGAGCTAAATAAGCGGATGGGCTAATTAAGGAAAGGAATGTGGCTAAATAGATGCGGCTAATTCAAAGGAAGTATTGTGTGGGCTCGGCAGAATATTCAAAGGAAGGATTATGGAAGGATTGTGGTGAGGGTGGGCTCGGCACAATATTTAAATGGACGGGATCCTTAATTAATATAAGGCAAGGGAAAACGGAAGGAAGAAATTATGTGAGGCTAATAAGTAAAAGGATTGGTATAATAAGGAAGGATTTAAACGGGTGGAATCAGGATTGTGTGAGGCTAAAAAGGGAAGGTTGATTTATGGAGGAACGAAAATGAGCACGGCAAAAATATATAAGATGTTGTATTTTGTATGCATATTAATGATTTTATTTCTTTATAAGATTTTTACTCTTGCCGGTTTGAAATATCAATTAATATACTAGGAGCATTAAGTCCACAAAATTATAGGTTGGTGGGCAAGAGAGACTCGTGAAGCTTTGTGATACAGTATGATGATCAAATCCATAGTTGTGGGATTAATTATGTTCCACATGAATAGATGGGCAAGAGAGACTACCATCGACAATTATGACGAAAAGAAGAATTAGCGACAACAATGGGTCTTTAGAAATATACAATTTTTTCTACAGTTGCAACGATAACCACCGGTTTCATCGGCACAAACAACAGTTGGTCCTATCAATATCAACAAGCCCAACCACATGGTACGTGTGGTAAGCTACATGAAAACAGAAAAAACAAAAAATATCAACAAGCCCAATAATAAAAGCAAATCTCATGCTACTGAGCCCCAAGTATATTCATTATCCTCTTCCATAAATAATATTAATATGTCAATCAATCGTGTGATCTCATTATTTATGTTTTCTATTAATATTAATTTTATTTATATAGATAAGTTGGTACATCTTCTCCTTAAAAGTTGATGACATCTGTATCATCTTTTCATAATTGAAACACATGTTTTTAGGTCCTCTGGAGCTTGCTACCTATTTTTGTTTTGTAGAATTGTTTGTGTAAAATCCCAGCATTTCCACTTTATTATTTTTTTGGTTTGTTAATATTGTGTGACAACGACATGGATCGATGATAAGTGGCTCTCACCAGGCACCCAACACATGCCGACACCAGATGTGATAAAAGAAATATAGCTACAACCATCATGAAATATATTTCAAGATGTGATAAAAGATAACCAGTTCTATTTTAAATTAGAATATGATGATGAATTATAGCTCTATATAAATAAATTCATCTGGAATTAGCATATAAATTGTTATTGTGTTGGTCTACGGATTTTGGTGAGCATTAAATTTCACATGAACTATCATTGTATTTTCCCGTATAATTCTAACTAAATTTAAATACACTATAATTATGTCTCCCGTTGCAACGCACGGGCATTTATGCTAGTTTCCTATAAGTTAGCACATTTGTTTCCGTATATGACTCTCTGTGTTAATTGGACGTGAGATGTTTCCTTTGTGTGGGCGTGGGTTGTTTCCCTGGTGCGCGCGTTGGCAGAGTTTTCTTCCGCCCTGGAAAACTGCTAAACGCACTTCGTTTGTGGGTTGGTGTAATCGTGACGGCTAGATCTAATTAAGAGATTTGATCGTGAGGCTCCAATTAATCGGAAATGTTATGTGTAGATTAGACTGGGTGCGTTTAGCGTTGAATATGTTCTCTTGTTTAATAGTAGTAGAGATTACACCGGTATTTGGCCGGTTTTCGATACACACCTCCGCCCATCGATTTTACTTTACACTTGTATCTTACCGGCTGCGTAGCAAATTTCGGCTGGAAAAGACGAGCCAAGATCTGTATTTATTTCACATGTGTATTAGAGGAAACACGAGAATCCAATCAAGGCCTAAACGTGCGCGGCGCAAATTCTCGACAAAACCTTTTTCTTCCGACTTCTCCTCTACCACCGCCGCCGTGCGCACCACTACGACACATTATGAGCATATATCATCCTTGGCACGAGTTGAGGCCCGGGCATCAAGTGGATGCCGCCACGCCGGACGAGCGAGCTAGACCAACAACTCTACCAGTAGATTGTTCAAGTCGTGCGCCTCGTGTGTGTAGTTGCTCAGGCATTAGATTGTGCCAGCCATGCATTCGTCAACAGGTACGTCGGACGCTCCGGTACCAACCAGGAGACCAGCGAGTCCATGGTGGCCACGAAGATGCCGCTGTGGTAGTCCACGATCCCTTTGGGTGCCGACGTGGTGCCGGATGTGTAATTGAGTATCATCTGCAGTGTCCCACTTGAACTCCGGGTTGCCCAGCCACTCGTACGTCAGAGCCGCGGCGGGCGCGGGAGGGAGACGCCGAAGGAGGAGAGCTCGAGGGCAGCGGCGGTAGGTCTGGGACCAGGTGAAGACGGTTCCGCCATAGACGACGGAGGGGCGGTCGCCGTACACGGTGGCGGCGTGCTTAAGGACAGGAAGCGCAGCGCCGTGAGCGGGCACGAGCTGGCCAGTTTGCGCCGAGCCTCACCCGCAAGAGAAGAGAGCACGGAGCAGGGGAGGGCAGAGCGTGCGGCACGAGGGCTTGTCCCCGCCACGAGCCCGCGCTACAAGTAGGGCGCTGTTGGAGCCGCCCGATGCAAAACCAACAGTCGAGATGGAGTAAACAGCCACGGGGAATTTCCAGCGGAGCTTTTGATCTCTGATTTTTTCGAAAAAAACAGATGTGATGACGACGCTGGTACCAGTCAGTCTACTTCTATTCACTTAGCATCAACCAAATATTACATATTCTAATTCCCTGTCAGATTCTTTTCTCTGGTTTTTGTGAGCTTTTTTACTATGACACGTGTATTCTTTGGCACTTCAGCTACATGTAAGTTGCCTGGAAATTGAATATGGGCCAGTCGATTTTTATTGGCCGTGGATTGCTGCTGTGCGATTCGTGTTATCTTTTTCTTCCTCCTGTTTGGTGACTTGTTTTTGAGAGCAACTAGTTCACGAGCGCTTTTTCGGGAACCTCGCAACAATCAGCGCTACTTGACGTGCTCTCAGCTGCCAGCCATGTGTCGCGCTCTGGGCGCTTCCTCTGTATTTTGTTTTTTTTCGCACGCGTTTTCGGCTTTTTAAACTTTTTTTGGTTTATTCGATGTTTCGGTTTTCCACCGGTCTTCCTCAGCTTTTGGATAAAAAAATTAAAATTTTCTTTTGTGCGAAAAAATGTGTTTTTTTTCACGAGAGTCACAGTTTTGCTTCCGCGAGAGTCAGGGTTGTGCCTATCGGAAACGAAAAAACGGTTTTTTTCCTTTCATGAAAGGCACGGTTTTGCGTCCGCGAGGGGCACGGGGGTGCTTTCGCAAGAGACACGACCGACCGTGCGTCTCGGAAACGAAAAAAATGCGTTTTCTGTTTTTTTTTCTTGCCGCAAGAGGCACGGTTGTGCTTTCGCGAAAGGCACGGCCGTGCCTCTCAGAAACGAAAAAAACGTGTTTTCTATTTTTTTTTCTTTTGCAAGAGGTACAGTTTTGCTTTTGCTGAAAGGCATGGTTGTGCTTTTACGAGACGCATCTCGGAAACGGGAAAAAAAAACGTGTGTTCTCTTCTTCTTCCCCCCCTCCCCCCTCCCACGAGAGGCACGGTTTTGATCCCGCGAGAGGCACGGTTGTGATTTCCCGAGAGGCACGGGTGTGCCTCTTTTGGAAAGGGAAAAACCCGTGGTTCTGGTTCAGTTTTTTAGTTCAATTTTTTTCGTGAAAAAATAGTTCGTCAAAACCTATATGGGATCTAGTTTTGAAGACCTCGAAGCGAGGAATCCAACGGTGAAAACGGTCCGAGGTTTGGACGCACGATTTAAGAGATAAAACATTTTGAATAAACGGGTCTATGAAAAAAAGGCAAAACTCCTAGATTGTGACAAGTGGCGCACATGTAGCGCGCCACTTGTCACAACCTGAGAAGATGGGAGTGATCTTTGCAATGAGTACTCCTTAATTAGTGATTTCGCTTGTTTTTAGCTGGGAATTTGTGACTAACCTCAGTGTTAGGTGGGTCAATATATACCTTAATGGGCTGAGGCCGGTTAAGTGGGCAACCAAGCTAACTCTATGTAGCACATTTGACAACCCACTCATCCCCTCTCTTCCTTTGGCTTTTTCGTTTTTTCTCTATATTTGTGTGTTTTTGTTTCTTTTTAAATATATTTTTATGGGTATTATTGGGATGCTCGATTAGTGTAAATAAATTCATGAAAGTGCTATAAAATAAGTGTGTAACTACAGTAGAGCATGAAAATTGCACTATTATATGCATATTATTTGTATATTACAAAAAACAATTTTAGTGCAAAGTTTTGTGCAAGTTTTATATTATTTATATTTTATTTTTTAAAAGGGTAATACCAATGTCACTATTTCATTCTTACTAACAAAGCAACATTATTTTGATTTTTTTAGTTTTGTTTTCATTTTTTTCTTTAAGGGTAAAACCAATTCCACTAATTCATTTTCTTCTTAGGAAACTTCCTTCTCACAAAAGATCCACTGTTCTATGCTTATTATTGCATAGTATAAGTGCAATTTCTTCATAAATTGTGTGCAGTTTTTTCATTATGGTTTAGTTTTAATTTTAATTTATTTCTTATTAAATTTAATACCATTGCCACTAATTCATTCTTACTTTGAATCTTTGATGATTATCATCTAAAATGCTGGGATATGCCGATCTAGAAACATCAAGGGTGCGTTCTGGCAGCTGGAGATCATGGTCGCGAAGGGGCTACAACTAACCATGGGTCTGAACATACTGTTTGACTATGCTGCAAAAGATCTAGATACCTGGATGGCCAAGGAGGTGCTAGAGCGGTGCGAAGAGCTGGGCTTCGAGGTCGACGCCGTGACCTATAACACGGTCATGGATCATTTCTCCAACAAGATGAAGTGGATGCGTGTCATCAAGTTGTTCACGGATCTTCTCAAGAAGCCCATAACACCCAATGCGCACACATACAATATTCTGATCTCATCCCTGTGCCGAGCCGACAACTTCCAGCTTGCCAAGTTCGTGTTCAGCTGCAACGGGTTTGTGGCGGACAACATGACCTGTAACATTCTGATCCACAAGTTCTACGACGCGGGAAAGAAGGGCGAGCTCGGGTTCTCATTCTCCAACGTCGATGCGGGGAAGATTGCCCCAGACAAATCACATACAAGACACAGGTCGATTGCCTCTTTGGGTCTGGGAGGAGACCCGAGGCTGCCAATCTGGTTAGGCACATCGATGATGGATACCTTGCAGAGCCCGTAGTGCATCTTGCATGCTGGTTGGTTAGGAGTCGAAACGTTCGAGAGGCTTTGAGTATGCTTGATGACATGTTAGCGAAAGGAGTTGCTTTAGATGCTAGGGTTTTTGCCACTTTACATGGCAGTGGCCTTAATTTTCAACTTGTAGTGGTGTATTAACAGGAGACAAACATGAAAACTAAAAACACCTTTTTGGTCTTCTTTATTGTTACGCAATCCCGGGTCCATGGGCCCAACAATGTGGGACTAAACCCAACAATCACCCCCCCTCACACATCGTTTATCCATGGGCCCACTAACACCAGCGTTTCCAGCCCACCAACTATGACCGACCACCTACTGAGATTTATTCTGGGCATCCCGGGTCCGCTAACACCATCGTTTCTGACCCACATGCGTCATCAGGCCCAACCTGAGAGCAGCACCGACTTATGAGAGGCCTTGGGACCTCTCCCCCCAAAGACTAGACTATTAGGAGGGGACAACCCCGCCCTTGTAAGTCGTGTTATGTCTCCCCCCAAAACCGATGTGAGACTAAACCCAACAATATAGTACATATATAAGCATGATATATTCTGTCACACAAAAATATGTTATGTTCCAACTTATAAAAGGATTTGCTTCATGATGATGGGTTCTCAAGAAGCAATGATCTTAGTAAATCTCTTGTTTTGTTAGGCATGTCTACTGTTCGTGTAGGAAGTTACTCTTCACAACAGATTATTTCAATGTAGTTAGTTGCTTACGAGGTGATGCCAAAGGAGAGCATTGTCTGCAGAGTAACTGAGTTTTGTTCATTATGTTTTGGAAGCATTTGTGAGTTGTTATCCTGACACTCAAGCGGCTGATGCTTCAGTAAATTGCTTGGTGATTCCAGATTCAATTGTTCTCCTGACACCTTCGAGAAACCTTGTCTGTAATGATGCACCATGGATGGACACTAATACCACTTCAAAGCATTTTGTGCATCATATTATCTGTGATGATCTGCCCAACAGAATAGGGGCCCGGTCTCTTTTCCCCTACATGTGTTGAGGAGTGAACCAGGCTATCTCAGATGGATGACATGGGTGTTTGATTTGGCTACATCATGCGTGTATATTGACTGAAAATAATAATTTCCTCGTAACATAAGCAGATCCATGGTAAGATTTAAACACTTAAAATGATGATTTCCTCAGAATATATGCAACAAAATGCATAGGGTTGGCCCATAGCTTGGGCAAAAGGGGCGACCGCCCTAGGCCCCAAGAGGAGAGGGTCCAATCTACAAATTATACTAGTGAACTATACATTATACATTACACACGAATGTTTATTAAATGCTGAAAATAAAGACTTGATTTGCAGGAGCGTAAGTTCGCACCACATACTAATAGGCTATATCACGCGGAGGCAAACCAAATTGACTGGCAAAGTTGAGTTCAAATACACTAGTCTTTCTTCACGATGGATGTCTTAGTATCATAATGAAAATTATGTTAACTAGATTTCAGTTTTAAACCAATGCACAATTTTTAATTTGAGAAATGGGTAGGACATCTCATTTGCACCAAATCAAACTAGGTCAATATGGATAAGCATGTCAGATAATCGAATCATACGCAAAACGAGAATCAGCAACATTTTTGGTTCTCTGATGATTCCATTACTAAACCCAACTCATGAGTCACATTTTCTATACCCTAGAAGTTTCTATGAATATGGTCGGCTAATATACACTAGAAACTGCTATTAATTTTTTTAATGTATATTATTTTGGAATCTATACCATTATATTCTTATATGTGTTGAATTCTATTTTTCAACAACCGTTCCCCCTTCCTCAAATTTACCGTGTTCCCCCCTTCCTCAAATTTAACGCGTTGTTTATACGCAAGTTATCAGCTGAACAGTTTGTATATTAGCATGCTATTTTCACAAAAAGTTCTCGCAAGTATATTTTTGAACAACTTTTTCATCCCTTGGTTAATGTTACAGCGGTCTTTTGTTCGTAAATTATCGATTACGTGGGAGGTATATTAGCATACTATTTACACATAAGCTAGCGACGATGTGTTTTTCAACAAAAAGTTTCCTGGGTCAAAAAGTTACCATGTCTGTATCTAAGTTATCGATTGTTGGAGTTTATATCATCATGTTATTTACGTAGAAATTACCGGACAAGTTTCGAACAAAAAAGTCTCGGGTCAAAAAATCAACATGATTTTGTTTGTAAGTTATCTGGTATGGGTTGCTTAAAAACCATGTTTTTTACATAAAAATTACCAGAGTATTGTTTCAACGGTATTTTTTCTCAGGTCAAAAATTATCATGATGTTTTGGACGTAAGTTATCAAGTCTGCAGTGCGTATATTACCATGCTATTACACAAAAATTATTGTAGGTATATTTTCCAATATTTGTTTACCCTGAGTCAAAAATGTATCATGGTGTTTATATGCAAATTATCAAGCCTACGCTGCTTTAAAAATCTTATTTGATCAAAAGTTACATGTCATTTTTGACCACAACTACTATCCACACCAGGAAGAACCAGACACGCACTTCATGAAACATTTCGCGAGCCTACTAGGCAATGTAACCTTGAAGTGAAGTCTCTTCCTGCTCCTGCCAATGTTGTTGTCACACGCCGGTGGTGGTGATGCCAGCTAGGTGGTCACGAGGGGCGCGGAGGTGAAGGCATGCTTGTAAGTTGGCTTCCCTAGGTAAAAGATAATGTGGTGTTTGTACCTAAGTTATTAGGTTTGCAACGCATATATTACCATGCTATTTACATAGAAATTACTGGGGTATGTTTTTAACATTTTTTTCTCCGGTCAAAGTTTACCATGGTGTTTGTACGTAAGTTCCCAACACTGCGGTGCGTATATTACCAGACTTTTTACACAAAAATTACAAGAGTTTATGTGTGAGTTATTAGATCTGCAGATCTTAAGTTTCCATGTTATGGAGATAGAAATTACAGTGGTAAAATTCAACAATTTTTTCCCAGTCAAAGTTACCATGGTGTGTGTTCATATGTTATCAGGTTTGCGGTGCATAAATTAACATGTTGTTTACACCAAGGTTATCAGGGGAATGTTTCAACATTTTTTTCATTCAGGCCAAAGTTACCATCATCAGCTAAAACAAATATAGAAATGTGGAAGTTGAGATGTACGGAAATTGAGATGCCGATATATATAGTAGCAGCAAATTTTGAACACTAATCAGTTGTTTATAGAAGGGTCGGTTAATTTAGCGAGTGCCCAAGCTTTTCTATTTATGCGAGCACGAGATGGATCAAATCTTGGTTTGGATCCATCTGAACTCTGACAGCCTGAATACTTAGCTAATCAGCGTGTGCACATGTGAACGAAATTATCCCAGTGGTCCGCAGCCTACATATGAACCTGTTGGTCAAGGGATCAAACCCCACTTAACACTAATTTTTTTCTCTTGGAGAGGAAAAAAGGACCGCACGATCGCCCGCACGGGAGAAGCGAAAGGGTGCGGTTCGATCGGGGCTGCCAAGCGAGATCGTGTCCGCGAACGTTGATGAGATCGTGTGGCAGTTTTGCAATCTGTCACACGGTTGCCACATACATATTTTCCTATATAGGACTCCTCTTTTATACTCCCGGGTGTATGTACTCCCACCATTAGTTTTTTTTTAGAATTACTCCCACCATTAGAGGTAGATTGGAAAACTGAGTTATCCATTCATTATATCCGATTTCTTAAATGGTGGCCGAACAGATCTAACAACCAGCCCGCCGGAACTCCCCCGTGCATGCGGAGCTCACTATAGATTAGATTAAACCATATAATTGGAGTTTAAATTAATGGTATCTGGACGTGGGTTATGTAAAAACGTTTGCATGCTGATTGTTTCAAAGGAGTATGTACATATACTGATTTTTTAATGGGGTATATACTACTATTTTCAGAGTATATACTACCATATGTTTATACTGGAGTATCATTCGTATGATGCATGCAATATTGATCAGTATATACTGATAACGATTGTTGGAAAGGAGTATATGGTTCTTTTTTTAAATTAGGTATACTACTCGATGCAAAACAAAAATAAAAAAATGAGATATACTACTTTTAAAGGTGTATGTACTATTTGCACAAGGAGTATAGCACAGAGGTTTATCTTCCATACGATGTTCCCTGACCAAGCAATAATATATGTTTCGCCGTCCTGTAGTATGTATACTTCATCAACGAGGATAAGTATACGGCAAGAAATTATGTATACTGAAACTAAGTGAAGCATGTTGGAATAAGTATATGTAAATACCATTTGGGTCTTTTTTTAACCAGCTACTTGGTGTCATAATTGTGGTATACACTTCTGAATTATTTTAGTAGTATGTACGCACATGCGGATTTTTTTCATTTGTAGATATTGTTAATTTAGGGCATAATACGTTTTAGTGTATGTATATACTGCTTTTCGTCCTGTATACAGCCCTACTTTAGTTACTCATCCAAATATTCAAACTAGTATATAAACTTCTTTCTTGTAGTATGTGCGGTATATAATACTGCCTATTATTAAGTAATATATACTGATTTTTGGGTGGTATATAACCTAAGCATCCAAATTAGTATCTACATCTTTAATGAAGGGTATGTATGTACCGAAATTGCCTAGGAGCACTCGGCGACGACGCTCACTGGAATCCTACCCAGCCAGTCATCTCAGAATCCTTAATCACCATAATAGCCCTAATGTATTCACAGCTTTATCATCTCGTATTCCCTTCCCATTAATCAGTATGTCAGAATTAAAGTCCACGCGTTTCTGGCAGTGCAATTCATGTGCTGAGCAGTGAGCCGAGCTCACCTAACAACCCCCAACAACCTAAATTGAGTTAAATGCACTGGTGCCTCTGTTTCTCCCAAGGGCACACTCCTTTTCAACCCAACGGTCATCTTCCTCCTTTCACCAGCTCATCTAAACGGCCATCTTCCTCCACACACCATATCATCCCGGGTTGTGCCATTCACAACTCCACTCTTCATCCCCTACGCTGCGGCTCATATTGCCATGTCGAGCTCTAGCGCGCCCCTTGTTGCACTAGAGGAACAGCCTCCCCCCTGCTGCAGCAACGGGGTGGCACCATCCCTTCCCGCGAAGACAGAATATTCCACCGCATCATCATTGCGCTCGTGGTACTTAATCTGCTTGTTGTGTTGTTCGTATGCATCAAGGCCGCTTGAATGTGTTGTCTCCTCGCAACCTGCCTGTTCGACACCATTCCCACTAATTAATCCCTATTAGCCGAAGCAGGTTTAAAATAATGTATCCTGTCAGATGGACCAGTTCGCCCATAATTCTAGTTGTTTCTTTTTATATTATTTGCATGTAATTTTCACGCTTTTCCATCCTTTGTCGGCAAGTGCTGGACAAGTACTTCCAAATACTATGTAATTGAAATTGATGTGCGTACGATGAATAGTGTGTACGATCTTGTACGACATGATCTCACTCGTCTATCCAACTCATCGAACGGCTGCTGAGGTATGTCGTACATAAATTGTACGAAATTTGCCGTACGTGTAGCAAGGCTTTGTTGTGTTGATCCATGTGTTTCTGTGAATCTCTCAACGAATCAAACTAGTACTAATTACGTATATTCATTTTGTCCGGTGCATTTTCGAGTTTTAATGTCATAATGCTCGTCACCGAATTGATTTAACCCACGTCCTCCCTCCCCATCAATCATAGTTTTACCTTCAGACACTGTTTACAACCTATAATAAATAGATTTTTTTTAAAACTATGTTATTTTTTGTAGCAATTTCGGAAACTATAGGACGTAATGCAAAAAAACCAAAACTAGTAGCCCGTCGGCTATTCTTTGGCCGAAGTAGTACTTTTCGGCCACAACTAGGCCGAAGTAGTATTTTTCGGCCACACTTAGATCGAAATAGACTTTTTGGTCAAGTCTAGGCCGAAAAGTCACTTTTTGGTCAACCCTAGACTGAAGTTGCATGGCTCGTGCTGAAATGTATTTTGTCGCCACCCGTTTCCCGCCCACCCCTTCCCGCCACCCGTTTCCCGCCAACCCCTTCCCGCCATATGTTTCCGTCACCCGTTTCTCGCCAACCCCTCCCCGCCAATCCCTTCCCGCCTTATTTTCCCGCCAATCCGTTCCCGCCTTATTTTCCCGCCAATCCCTTCCCGCCTTATTTGCCCGCCAACCCCTCCCGCCAACCCTTTCCCGCCATACCACAGTTATTCTTTCCCGCCATTTTCTCCTCTGTATCTATAAAACCCCCTTCAGGCGGAGGTGGATAAGCATTCCAGTGTAGTGTAGTCGAGATGTCCCATTATCCATTCGATTGTAGTTTTCACCCTGAGATGAGCAGCACTCTGCTGAGTCTAGCTACCGATTTCAGGATGAACAATAGGATAGTTCCATGGGACGAACTCACCGGTAGTGACACAATAATGAATGAGTTGGCTCACCAACTACGTAGGTCTGGGTGGCCTGAAAGGACCTATGAGGAGGTACGTCAAGAACTTCTTAGGTTGCATGAAAGATGGAAGAAGGTGGTGGAGCCGAAGAGTGAAACTTTCAGAAGGACTGCAGAAAAGCATCCATTTTTATGGACCGAGAAGAGCGAGGACGACGATGATATCTTCGTGCCGCCGCTTCCGGGTTCTGCATCGTCGAAGGGCAAGAGTTCTGCATCGTCCAAAGGAAAGAGTTCTGCATCCGCGAAGGGCAAGAGTTCTGTATCGACCAAGGGCAAGAGTTCTGCATCGACGAAGGGCAAGAGGAGCGCATCGTCGAAGGGCAAGAAGGCTGCATCAACAGAGGATGACGATGATGACTTCATGTAGTATGTAAGATGTATTCCAGTTGTACCGTTTCATTCAGATGTATTTGCATTATTAGTTTGTATTGTATTATTGTAGTGTTCTATTTGAATTTCATTTTGTAGTATGTAAGATGTATTGCACAAGTTCAGCCGCACCGTTTAATTCAGATGTACTTGTATCTTAATTATCGGTTGTAGTCTATTTGGAAATGTAACTGAAATAAGAATGCGAATTAATAGTAATATGTCTCTCATACATAAAACAATATATGTCTCCTGATCACATAGAAGCAAGTGCGATAGTAACACATACATGAAGCATGTCTCATACATAAATACTGACGCACAGCTGCGAATAGTCTGAAACTAACATAGATAATGAGTCATACATAGATAGATAAGCATATCACCGCGGGGGATGACGACGAGTCTGGGTCTTCCTCGGGCGAGGACCCGAAGGCGATAAGCGCTGAGGCGGTGGATGAGGCTCGCGATAACCACGACCATAGTTAACCTCGTCTGTCACGGTCTGTGTCTCCTGCGTCGGTGGTGGTGGTGGAGTGTGAAACACTGTCTGCGAGAAGCCATAAATGTTTGTAGCTTGGTCATCATCCTCGCGGTCGCCCTCAAAGTACAAAGCACCACCACTAAGGATCGGTGACTGCTCTGAATGCATGAACGGTTGCGACTGGTTGCCGCCTGCGGTAAAGTAAAATTGATACAAATGCATGAACGAAGCACCACCAGTAAGCACCAGTGACTGCTGAGAATGCAAGAACGATTACTACACTGTTCAAAAGAATGTAGTGAGTAGTGTTACCTAGATTCATCTACTGATGCCAGTAAGCGCTCCCTGGCTGTGAAGGAGGTGGCTCATGCCAGGAAGAGCTCCCTGGCTGTGAAGGAGGTGGCTCATGCCAGGAAGAGCTCCCTGGCTGTGAAGGAGGTGGCTCATGCCAGGAAGATCTCACTGGCTGTGAAGGATGAGGCTCATGCCAGGAAGATCTCCCTGGCTGTGAAGGATGAGGTTCTGCACGGTGCACAGAGGGTCGTGGTTCTAAACGGTGCACAGAGGGTCGTGGTTCTGAATGTTGTACAGAGGGACGTGGTGGACGATGTGCTGGAGGAGGAAGTGCAACATCCGAAGTCCGTCTACACGTAACAACTGCGTAAATCCCGCGTAGCTTGTCATCAAGACGCCTTCACCATGAGACGCCCTCTCTTGGTGGGATAGTTTCTCCCCTCTGAAAGCGCCGCTTAAAAGCGGAAACTTCCTCTCGCGCCTGTAGTGTCAAGTCACCCTGTACACAAAGAATGAACCAATTATATGCTCGTTGTATGATAGACACCACGAATAGACAACCAAGCGAATATGTCCAGATTAACAAAAGACTTAACATATGAGAACCAAGGCATTTACCGCGTGGTGTCTGATTCCCACAACAGAGGCAGTTGGGTACATATCGCTGGTGAGAGGGGCTTCGATCTGATCAGGAGCAGCTGATGGAACCAAATAGATCCTCGTTGTATGCCGGTAACGCTGCAGATACAACCCGAACATTTCCCAGTTAAAGGGCCGAACCTCACCCGAGATATTTCTCGCAGCGGTAGTCCATTCGTCAACGTAAGGGGTAATGCTCTCAAGCCAATAAGCCATGGACTTGTTTCCTCCTAGGCGACTGTCCCTGAGATTGACATGCGCGATACATGATTAGGTATATTATGAATGCAGAGCTGCCAACTAAAATAGTATTAGTACTTACTTGTGCACGTGGTCTGGCAAGTGTGGAATATCTGGAATCTCAGGCTGTTGATATAGACCGAACTGTCTCATCACCCTATGAAGAGACATCTCCTCAACCGTCACGTCGAACACCAACTTGGCCTTGGTCATCCAAAAGTGCCGATCTCTAGTGCACAATCCAGAAATCCCAACTGGGCACCTCGATGATATAGCCTGAGGCGAGTATGGCTCCCAAATAACTTGATCCTCGTGCAAACTATCAAACTGCGCCATGAAGGACGGGTAGCATCCCCTAACCTGAGTATGCGCAAACTGTCTCTGTGCATGACAACAAATAAGAATTAGTAATACTATTGAATGGCAAGAAATAATTGAATTAATTGTTACTTAATATAAAAGTACCTCTCGCCGTGTCCAAACAGATCCCATAGTAGGTAAGTCGCTGATAGCAGGCACATAAGTCCCAGCTAAGTCCTCCAAACCAAAAGGTTTATCAATGTAGACATAGGGTCGTCCAATAGGGAACCTCTCGTATGACCAAAGCTGCAACAATAATGGACATCCAACAAGACTAGATTTTCTAGACTTCAACAAGCAAGCTTTGCACAGGCCTCTGTACGTAGCCGCTAACACAGCAGAACCAAAACTCCTCTGTAGAATATCCGCAGGGCAACGTGCGTCAGCTATCTCTCGTGCAATACCGATGAGTCGTGCATCGACAGTGGTCACGTGGTTTTTCGTAAACATTGTCTTGCCGAATAGCCAAAGAATATATGCCTCTAGGGACCGGTCAATCTGAGCCTCCGACAACTGAACGTCGGGATGTCCTAACGAGACAATCTACATAGAAACATAATAATTGTATGAACATCGGACAACTAAAAAACAATATTTGTTTAAGTGGCCGTGATGGTTACCTGAAACTGGCTCAACCATCTAAAAAGAGGTCCATGAGGATCGTTGTCTATAGCCCTACCAGTCGGGACTGCAGCCAAAAAACGGGTCTGCATCGCTGCTTGCCACCCAGATTCTGCCTCTAAGGGACCTATGGCAGCACCGGCCAGAGGTAATCCCAACAAGTAAGACACATCCTGTAAAGTAGTCCTGACATATTACAAATTAAAACATAGTCCTCACATATTACAAATTAAAACATAGTCCTGACATATTACATATTAAAACCCACTACGGCACATTATATAGCTTGTGAGTTATTTGTTCCTCGTCCGCCCCTTCGGACTCGACTACCACGACCACGTCCGCCTCTTGCTCCTGTTGTCGCAGCCGTCGATGTGGAAGCACTCGTCGATGCGGAAGCACCATCTTTGTTCAGGTCGGGACAATATTTCATCCTATGCCCATAAGCCGCGCATAACAAACATTGTCTGGTTGCTCCACCAGCTTCAGACTGGTCCATATCGTTCCGGATGCGACGGGCCTTTCGTCTGCCCCTACATGTTCGCCGAAGGTCTGGATGCAAGATGTATACTCTCTCACCGTCGTTTACCTTGTTGAAATTGCCGACGACTCTAAACCCTGTCATCTCGCCTGTCCAGGTGTTGAGCACTGCCTCTTTTAAATAGTATGGGGACACGAAGGATATAGCATCCAACTGAATCTGGCCACAGGCAGCCAACACATGAGAGCAAGGTAGGTGCAGCAACTTCGGTTTGTTGCATGTACACTCACACGTTGGATAAAATTCCGTTCCAATTTTTACCTCGTGTGTCTTCACCTCATTTCCAGAACCAAAACCATCGGTAGGAAGCTGAACCTCATATCTCCTTTCTTGATTCCCTATGAGTCTGACACTATGCTTCTTTGCTTTCTCTATCTTCTTTGCCATGTATTCCATGACATGGCTACAATAAGGTGTGTTCTGATTATCTTCAATATGCTTCTTTGCTAACTCGTTCCTTTCTCTGAAATATCTCAAAGTGCCATGGAATACAGCCTCCACAATAGCTGTGAGTGGCAATGCTCTATTCCCTCTCAGCACAAAGTTATACACCTCTGCAAGATTGGTTGTCATGTGGCCATACCTAGCTCCATGTGTGTCATGCAGCAAAGACCAATTCATTGGAGGCTCTTTCTCTATCCACTCAAAAAAATTCTTTATTGCCCTTCCCTTCTTTCTCTTAGTATTAGGAGGGTCAATTGCTGGCAATTCACAAAGACCAACTGGCTTCTCTAGCTCCGCGATGAGTGCTGCTAATTTAACCTGATCTCCTTCCATTTTCTTCCTTGCACGGACCTGCTTTTTAGTAAACTCATCTAGTTTTGACCAAATAAATTCGTATTTCCGCTGCTGGCTCTGCTTGCATAATTTTTTGAACAAGTTCATCAACCGCTTGTTCTTGAACTGCGAGAAAAAATTAGCCCCAAGATGGCGCATGCACCACCGGCTCTGCAAGTCCCTCCAAGGTGTTGGTTCGTCATCTGCTGGATTACGAAGTGTCTTCACAACATTCAATATACCAGCATGTCTGTCATGAATGACACACACGTTTGGTCGGTCCTTCACGATGGCAATTTTCACTTGGCGGAAGAACCATACCCAGCTGAGAAAGTTCTCACCCTCCACAAATGCCATGGCAAGTGGGATGATTTGATTGTTCCCATCCACACCAATAGCAGTCAGGATTTGCCCTCTATACTGACCGGTCAGGAATGTACCATCCACAAATATAATAGGAGGACAATGCCGGAAAGCTTCGATGCACATAGCAAAAGAGAAGAACACTCGTTTCAACACCTTGAAATCCGGTATACTCAGCAACCTCATGTATTGTACGTTCACATAAGTGCCGGGATTCCTCTCCTTCAGTATGCCCAGGAGACGGACAACATTATCATATGAGTCGAAGAACGTCCCAAACCTTTCCTCCATAGCCTTCTTCTTAGCCCTCCAAGCCTTCTCATAAGGAATGACATAATTCCATCTGACCTTCACTGCTGTCTGGATGTGTTTTGCTTCCATATCTTTCTTCTCTACTATCTCAGTATACATGAGTTGCGCAATGAGACTTGAAGTCAGGTTCGTATGCTTCACCAGCAGGTTCTTCCTCACACAATTATGTGGGACGACAATGGTGACAACCCAGTGGATGTCATACTTCGGCACGTGCCCGTGCACCTTCCCAGGACAACTTGTTTCAACACATTTCACGGTATAGTTTGTTGGACTTGATATGTGTGTCCGGAAAACCCTCTGCGTAGACATAGCCCACTTTATCACCGCATACTTCAATTTTTTCTTTGTATCAAACATAGCCCCTATCTCTACTTGGTTCAGATTATACTGCCATGGAGTCTCATGGCCATCGTGTTGGAAATATGCCCTAGAGGCAATAATAAAAGCATTATTATTATATTTCCTTGTTCATGGTAATTGTCTTTATTCATGCTATAATTGTGTTATCCGGAAATCGTAATGCATGTGTGAATAACAGACACCAACATGTCCCTAGTAAGCCTCTAGTTGACTAGCTCGTTGATCAACAGATAGTCATGGTTTCCTGGCTATGGACATAAGATGTCATTGATAACGAGATCACATCATTAGGAGAATGATGTGATGGACAAGACCCAATCCTAAACATAGCATAAAGATCGTGTAGTTCGTTTTGCTAGAGTTTTGCAATGTCAAGTATCTTTTCCTTAGACCATGAGATCATGTAACTCCCGGATACCGTAGGAGTGCTTTGGGTATACCAAACGTCACAACGTAACTGGGTGACTATAAAGGTATACTACGGGTATCTCCGAAAGTATCTGTTGGGTTGACACGGATCAAGACTGGGATTTGTCACTCCGTATGACGGAGAGGTATCACTGGGCCCACTCGGTAATGCATCATCATAATGAGCTCAAAGTGACCAAGTGTCTGGTCACGGGATCATGCATTACGGTATGAGTAAAGTGACTTGCCGGTAACGAGATTGAACGAGGTATTGGGATACCGACGATCGAATCTCGGGCAAGTAATATATCGATAGACAAAGGGAATTGCATACGGGGTTGATTGAATCCTCGACATCGTGGTTCATCCGATGAGAACATCGTGGAGCATGTGGGAGCCAACATGGGTATCCAGATCCCGCTGTTGGTTATTGATCTGAGATCGTCTCGGTCATGTCTACATGTCTCCCGAACCCGTAGGGTCTACACACTTAAGGTTCGGTGACGCTAGGGTTGTGAAGATAAGTATATGCAGTAACCCGAATGTTGTTCGGGGTCCCGGATGAGATCCCGGACGTCACGAGGAGTTCCGGAATGGTCCGGAGGTAAAGAATTATATATAGGATGTGCAGTTTCGGCCATCGGGACAAGTTTCGGGGTACCCGGTATTGTACCGGGACCACCGGAAGGGTCCCGGGGGTCCACCGGGTGGGGCCACCTATCCCGGAGGGCCCCTTGGGCTGAAATAGGAGGGAACCCAGCCCATAGTGGGCTGGGGCGCCAGCCCCCCCCAAGGCCCATGCGCCTAGGGTTGGGGGGGGGGGAACCCTAAGGGGGGCCACCCCTTGCTTGGGGGGCAAGCCCCCCACCCCTTGGCCGCCGCCCCCCCTGGTAGATCCCATCTACCAGGGCCGGCGCCCCCCCTGGCACCCCTATATAAAGTGGGGGAGAGGAGGGACTTGATGACCACGCCTTTGGTGCTTCCCTCTCTCCCTGTTACATCTCTCTCTCTCGTAGTACACGGCGAAGCCCTGCTGTCGTGACGCCCTGCATCCACCACCACGCCGTCGTGCTGCTGGATCTTCATCAACCTCTCCTTCCCCCTTGCTGGATCAAGAAGGAGGAGACGTCTCCCGTCCCGTACGTGTGTTGAACACGGAGGTGCCGTCCGTTCGGCGCTGGTCATCGGTGATTTGGATCACGACGTGTTCGACAACATCAACCTCGTTCTAAACGAACGCTTCCGCTCGCGATCTACAAAGGTATGTAGATGCATCTCGTGACTCGTTGCTAGATGAACTCCTAGATGATCTTGGTGAAACGAGTAGGAAAATTTTTGTTTTCTGCAACGTTCCCCTACAGTGGCATCATGAGCTAGGTCTATGCGTAGTTCTTCTTGCGCGAGTAGAACACAATTCGTTGTGGGCGTAGATTTGTCAACTCTCTTGCCGCTACTAGTCGTTTCTTGCTTCAGCGGTATTGTGGGATGAAGCGGCCCGGACCAACCTTACACGTACGCTTACGTGAGACCGGTTCCACCGACTAACATGCACTAGTTGCATAAGGTGGCTGGCGGGTGTCTGTCTCTCCCACTTTAGCTGGAGCGGATTCGATGAACAGGGTCCTTATGAAGGGTAAATAGAAGTTGACAAATCACGTTGTGGCTTTCACGTAGGTAAGAAAACGTTCTTGCTAGAACCCTAATTCAGCCACGTAAAACTTGCAACAACAATTAGAGGACGTCTAACTTGTTTTTGCAGCAAGTGCTTTGTGATATGATATGGCCAAAGTTGTGATGAATGATGAATGATCTATATGTGATGTATGAGATGTTCATGCTATTGTAATAGGAATCACGACTTGCATGTCGATGAGTATGACAACCGGCAGGAGCCATAGGAGTTGTCTTTATTCTTTTATATGACCTGCGCGTCATTGAGAAACGCCTTGTAAATTACTTTACTTTATTGCTAAACGCGTTAGCCATAGTAGTAGAAGTAACAGTTGGCGAGCAACTTCATGGAGACACGATGATGGAGATCATGATGATGGAGATCATGGTGTCAAGCCGGTGACAAGATGATCATGGAGCCCCAAGATGGAGATCAAAGGAGCTATGTGATAATGGCCATATCATGTCACGTTTATTATTTGATTGCATGTGATGTTTATCATGTTTTGCATCTTGTTTACTTAGAACGGCGGTAGTAAATAAGATGATCCCTCATAACAATTTCAAGAAGTGTTCTCCCCTAACTGTGCACCGTTGCTAAAGTTCGTCGTTTCGAAGCACCACGTGATGATCGGGTGTGATAGATTCTTACGTTCACATACAACGGGTGTAAGACAGTTTTACACATGCAAAACACTTAGGGTTAACTTGACGAGCCTAGCATGTGCATAGACATGGCCTCGGAACACAGTAGACCGAAAGGTCGAGCATGAGTCGTATAGAAGATGCGATCAACATGAAGATGTTCACCGACGTTGACTAGTCCGTCTCACGTGATGATCGGACACGGCCTAGTTAACTCGGATCATGTAATACTTAGATGACTAGAGGGATGTCTAATCTAAGTGGGAGTTCATTATATAATTTGATTAGATGAACTTTATTATCATGAACATTAGTCTAAAATATTTACAATATGTCTTGTAGATCAAATGGCCAACGTAGTCCTCAACTTCAACGCGTTCCTAGAGAAAACTAAGCTGAAAGACGATGGCAGCAACTACACGGACTGGGTCCGGAACCTGAGGATCATCCTCATAGCTGCCAAGAAAGATTATGTCCTACAAGCACCGCTGGGTGACGCACCTGTCCTCCCTGCTGAACAAGACGTTATGAACGCTTGGCAGGCACGTACCGATGACTACTCCCTCGTTCAGTGCGGCATGCTTTACAGTTTAGAACCGGGGCTCCAAAAGCGTTTTGAGAGACATGGAGCATATGAGATGTTCGAAGAGCTGAGAATGGTTTTCCAAGCTCATGCCCGGGTCGAGAGATATGAGGTCTCCGACAAGTTCTTCAGCTGTAAGATGGAGGAAAATAGTTCTGTCAGTGAGCACATACTCACGATGTCTGGATTACATAACCGCTTGACTCAGCTGGGAGTCAATATCCTGGATGATGCGGTCATTGACAGAATCCTCCAGTCGCTTCCACCAAGCTACAAGAGCTTTGTGATGAACTTCAATATGCAGGGGATGGAAAAGACCATTCCTGAAGTATTTGCTATGCTGAAATCAGCAGAGGTAGAAGTCAAGAAGGAACATCAGGTATTGATGGTCAATAAAACCACTAAGTTCAAGAAGGGCAAGGGTAAGAAAGCTTTCAAGAAGGACGGCAAGGAAGTTGCCGCGCCCGGCAAGCAAGCTGCCGGGAAGAAGCCAAAGAATGGACCCAAGCCCGAGACTGAGTGCTTTTATTGCAAGGGGAGCGGACACTGGAAGCGGAATTGCCCCAAGTACTTAGCAGACAAGAAGGCCGGCAAAACAAAAGGTATATGTGATATACATGTAATTGATGTGTACCTTACCAGTAATCGTAGTAGCTCTTGGGTATTTGATACCGGTGCAGTTGCTCACATTTGTAACTCACAGCAGGAACTACGGAATAGGCGGAGACTGGCGAAGGACGAGGTGACGATGCGCGTCGGGAATGGTTCCAAAGTCGATGTGATCGCCGTCGGCACGCTACCTCTTCATTTACCTACGGGATTAGTTTTAAACCTCAATAATTGTTATTTAGTACCAGTTTTGAGCATGAACATTGTATCGGGATCTCGTTTAATTCGAGATGGCTACTCATTTAAATCCGAGAATAATGGTTGTTCTATTTATATGAGAGAAATGTTTTATGGTCATGCTCCTATGGTGAATGGTTTATTCCTTATGAATCTCGAACGTAATGATACACATGTTCATAGTGTGAGTACCAAAAGATGTAAGGTTGATAACGATAGTCCCACATACTTGTGGCATTGCCGCCTTGGTCACATAGGTGTCAAACGCATGAAGAAGCTCCATGCAGATGGACTTTTAGAGTCTCTTGATTATGAATCATTTGACACGTGCGAACCATGCCTCATGGGTAAAATGACTAAGACTCCGTTCTCAGGAACAATGGAGCGAGCAACCAACTTATTGGAAATCATACATACGGATGTGTGCGGTCCAATGAGTGTTGAGGCTCGCGGTGGCTATCGTTATGTTCTCACCCTCACAGATGATTTGAGTAGATATGGATATATTTACTTAATGAAACACAAGTCTGAAACCTTTGAAAAATTCAAGGAATTTCAGAGTGAGGTCGAGAATCAACGTGACAGGAAAATCAAGTTTCTACGATCAGATCGTGGAGGAGAATACTTGAGTCATGAATTTGGCGCACACTTAAGAAAATGTGGAATAGTTTCACAACTCACGCCGCCTGGAACACCTCAGCGTAACAGTGTATCCGAACGTCGTAATCGCACTCTGTTAGATATGGTGCGGTCTATGATGTCTCTTGCCGATCTACCGCTATCTTTTTGGGGCTATGCTTTAGAGACTGCTGCATTCACTTTAAATAGGGCTCCGTCAAAATCCGTTGAGACGACACCGTTTGAATTATGGTTTGGAAAGAAACCTAAGTTGTCGTTTCTAAAAGTTTGGGGATGCGATGCTTATGTCAAGAAACTTCAACCTGAAAAGCTCGAACCCAAGTCGGAAAAATGCGTCTTCATAGGATACCCTAAAGAAACTATTGGGTATAACTTCTACCTCAGATCCGAAGGCAAGGTCTTTGTTGCCAAGAATGGATCCTTTCTAGAGAAGGAGTTTCTCTCGAAAGAAGTAAGTGGGAGGAAAGTAGAACTAGATGAAGTATTGCCTCTTGAACCGGAGAATGGCGCAACTCAAGAAAATGTTCCTGAGGTGCCAGCACCGACTAGAGAGGATGTTAATGATAATGATCAAGATACTTCTGATCTAGCTTCTACTGAAATTCGAAGGTCCACAAGGACACGTTCCGCACCAGAGTGGTACGGCAACCCTGTCTTGGAAATCATGTTGTTAGACAACGGTGAACCTTCGAACTATGAAGAAGCGATGGCGGGCCCGGATTCCGACAAATGGCTAGAAGCCATGAAATCCGAGATAGGATCCATGTATGAAAACGAAGTATGGACTTTGACTGACTTGCCCGTTGAACGGAGAGCCATAGAAAATAAATGGATCTTTAAGAAGAAGACAGACGCAGATGGTAATGTGACCATCTATAAAGCTCGTCTTGTCGCTAAGGGTTATCGACAAGTTCAAGGGGTTGACTACGATGAGACTTTCTCACCGGTAGCGAAGCTAAAGTCCGTCCGAATCATGTTAGCAATTGCCGCGTTTTACGATTATGAAATATGGCAAATGGACGTCAAAACGGCATTCCTTAATGGTTTCCTTAAGGAAGAATTGTATATGATGCAGCCGGAAGGTTTTGTCGATCCTAAGAATGCTGACAAGGTGTGCAAGCTCCAACGCTCGATTTATGGGCTGGTGCAAGCATCTCGGAGTTGGAACATTCGCTTTGATGAGATGATCAAAGCGTTTGGGTTTACACAGACTTATGGAGAAGCCTGTGTTTACAAGAAAGTGAGTGGGAGCTCTGTAGCATTTCTCATATTATATGTAGATGACATACTTTTGATGGGAAATGATATAGAACTCTTGGACAGCATTAAGGCCTACTTGAATAAGAGTTTTTCAATGAAGGACCTTGGAGAAGCTGCTTATATATTAGGCATCAAGATCTATAGAGATAGATCAAGACGCCTCATAGGTCTTTCACAAAGCACATACCTTGATAAGATATTGAAGAAGTTCAACATGGATCAATCTAAGAAAGGGTTCTTGCCTGTGTTACAAGGTATGAAATTGAGCTCGGCTCAAAGTCCGACCACGGCAGAAGAAATAGAAGAGATGAGTGTCATCCCCTATTCCTCAGCCATAGGTTCTATTATGTATGCCATGCTGTGTACCAGACCCGATGTAAATCTTGCCGTAAGTTTGGTAGGAAGGTACCAAGGTAATCCCGGCAAGGAACACTGGACAGCGGTCAAGAATATCCTGAAGTACCTGAAAAGGACTAAGGAGATGTTTCTCGTTTATGGAGGTAACGAAGAGCTCGTCGTAAAGGGTTACGTCGACGCTAGCTTCGACACAGATCTGGATGACTCAAAGTCACAAACCGGATACGTGTATATTTTGAATGGTGGGGCAGTAAGCTGGTGCAGTTGCAAGCAGAGCGTCGTGGCGGGATCTACATGTGAAGCGGAGTACATGGCAGCCTCGGAGGCAGCGCATGAAGCAATCTGGGTGAAGGAGTTCATCACCGACCTCGGAGTCATACCCAATGCGTCGGGGCCAATCAAGCTCTTCTGTGACAACACTGGAGCTATTGCACTTGCTAAGGAGCCCAGGTTTCACAGGAAGACAAGGCACATCAAGCGTCGCTTCAACTCCATTCGTGAAAATGTTCAAGATGGAGACATAGAAATTTGTAAAGTACATACGGACCTGAATGTAGCTGATCCGTTGACTAAACCTCTCCCTAGGGCAAAACATGATCAACACCAGAATTCCATGGGTGTTCGATTCATCACAATGTAACTAGATTATTGACTCTAGTGCAAGTGGGAGACTGTTGGAAATATGCCCTAGAGGCAATAATAAAAGCATTATTATTATATTTCCTTGTTCATGGTAATTGTCTTTATTCATGCTATAATTGTGTTATCCGGAAATCGTAATGCATGTGTGAATAACAGACACCAACATGTCCCTAGTAAGCCTCTAGTTGACTAGCTCGTTGATCAACAGATAGTCATGGTTTCCTGGCTATGGACATAAGATGTCATTGATAACGAGATCACATCATTAGGAGAATGATGTGATGGACAAGACCCAATCCTAAACATAGCATAAAGATCGTGTAGTTCGTTTTGCTAGAGTTTTGCAATGTCAAGTATCTTTTCCTTAGACCATGAGATCGTGTAACTCCCGGATACCGTAGGAGTGCTTTGGGTATACCAAACGTCACAACGTAACTGGGTGACTATAAAGGTATACTACGGGTATCTCCGAAAGTATCTGTTGGGTTGACACGGATCAAGACTGGGATTTGTCACTCCGTATGACGGAGAGGTATCACTGGGCCCACTCGGTAATGCATCATCATAATGAGCTCAAAGTGACCAAGTGTCTGGTCACGGGATCATGCATTACGGTACGAGTAAAGTGACTTGCCGGTAACGAGATTGAACGAGGTATTGGGATACCGACGATCGAATCTCGGGCAAGTAATATATCGATAGACAAAGGGAATTGCATACGGGGTTGATTGAATCCTCGACATCGTGGTTCATCCGATGAGAACATCGTGGAGCATGTGGGAGCCAACATGGGTATCCAGATCCCGCTGTTGGTTATTGATCTGAGATCGTCTCGGTCATGTCTACATGTCTCCCGAACCCGTAGGGTCTACACACTTAAGGTTCGGTGACGCTAGGGTTGTGAAGATAAGTATATGCAGTAACCCGAATGTTGTTCGAGGTCCCGGATGAGATCCCGGACGTCACGAGGAGTTCCGGAATGGTCCGGAGGTAAAGAATTATATATAGGATGTGCAGTTTCGGCCATCGGGACAAGTTTCGGGGTACCCGGTATTGTACCGGGACCACCGGAAGGGTCCCGGGGGTCCACCGGGTGGGGCCACCTATCCCGGAGGGCCCCTTGGGCTGAAATAGGAGGGAACCCAGCCCATAGTGGGCTGGGGCGCCAGCCCCCCCCCCCCCCCCAAGGCCCATGCGCCTAGGGTTGGGGGGGGACCCTAAGGGGGGCCACCCCTTGCTTGGGGGGCAAGCCCCCCACCCCTTGGCCGCCGCCCCCCCTGGTAGATCCCATCTACCAGGGCCGGCGCCCCCCTGGCACCCCTATATAAAGTGGGGGAGAGGAGGGACTTGATGACCACGCCTTTGGTGCTTCCCTCTCTCCCTGTTACATCTCTCTCTCTCGTAGTACACGGCGAAGCCCTGCTGTCGTGACGCCCTGCATCCACCACCACGCCGTCGTGCTGCTGGATCTTCATCAACCTCTCCTTCCCCCTTGCTGGATCAAGAAGGAGGAGACGTCTCCCGTCCCGTACGTGTGTTGAACGCGGAGGTGCCGTCCGTTCGGCGCTGGTCATCGGTGATTTGGATCACGACGTGTTCGACAACATCAACCTCGTTCTAAACGAACGCTTCCGCTCGCGATCTACAAAGGTATGTAGATGCATCTCGTGACTCGTTGCTAGATGAACTCCTAGATGATCTTGGTGAAACGAGTAGGAAATTTTTTGTTTTCTGCAACGTTCCCCTACACATCGTTCACCGTAAGGCCGGTGGATATGTCCTCCCATGCAGAAGGAATCGGTACCTCCACTTCGTCCTCAGAATTTTCAGAATCAAGTTCCTCCACCAATCCATCCTCGTCCTCTTCCTCCATCACCATCTGCATTTCATCCCCTTCCTCATCCCCATCAGCAAAACCAGAACCAGCTAATATTATCGACTGGCTACTCTGCCCAGTATCAGGACCACAAACATTGTGTGGCACGTAGTCTGACTCTTTCTCGGGTTGGCTAGCATCCACATCTTGTGGCTGTGACCCGGATAAAACAATCTCGTTAGCCACTTCACTGCCTTGGCCGGGTTCATACCCCCTGTGGAGTTGTACGGCATTCTCCTCCTTCGGTACAGGTTGCACAAGTGCATATGGGTGGATTCTTCGGTCTCGGCAGCGTCTTAACAGGGACAACCAATGTTGGCTCCTATCTACTGGCATCAACTCCCACTTGACATTTTTACAAGATTTGGTCCACAATGCGTGAATACTGACAGAACATACTTCAGGATCCAGCCCGAAACTAGTTGTCAACCAGTACTTCAATTGTCTAATGTCCAGTCTGTCCGGGTCTGCTAGTGTCATGACGCCATTTTTAAACTCGCTAAGATCAACTCCCAACTCATTATATCGAACGTTACTAGCGCTGTAGTAAACATTCAAATTTACTGATTCAGACATTTTCACCTGTCAGACATTGTCATCTTCTCATTAATCACAACGAACACTAATATTACCCGCTACACTAACTGCGCGCTAAAATGCCACCACAAACATATTAACTCTAACTAATAAACTATACAAGAAAATTTGTGACGCCATGGTTATACCTTCGAAGCGTGCGTCTCTTCCGGTCACTGGCACCGGCCACCGGACAATGGCAGCGCCGCCCACTCGACGACCGGAGGTTTAACTCCGGTCACCCCCCAAGCTGATGCTCCTCCTCACCACCTCCTCCTCCACAGCTGCTGCTCCTCCTCACCACCGCCTCCTTCCCAACCGGACCTCCTCCACCCCACCATGGCTCCTCCCCCAAGCGCACAAAAAACTATCCCATAACGAAAAAAACCCGTAGGCTGGTGGAGAATGCTATGATCTATCTATTATGTGCCTTGGTTGTGTAAATGAGTGCAAATTGGAGGAGATCGGGGAGGAGATGCGAGCTCTACAGAGATGAACGAGAGGAACGAGAAAGAACAGAGGCGAGCAAGAGGAGGAAGGCGACGACGGGACTGGCCTTATCCAGACCTTTTCGGTCTAGGCCTGGCCGAAAAGGTTTTCGGCTACGGGCTGGCCGAAAACGGCCCATTTCGGTCTAGGCCTGGCCGAAGCTACTATTTTCGGCCCACCCCACCCCGATGACACCTTCAGCCCAACTGAGGCTCATTTCAGCCTACTGCTGGACGAAAAGTCCTTTTCGGCCTAGTTCCGGCCGAAAACTACCACTTCGGCCACCACAAGGCCGACAGGGTCATATTTTTGATATTTTGGCAATGGGTACTATAGTTTTCGAATTAGCTATAAAAAAGGTCATAGTTTTGAAAAAAAATCTAATAAGTAGGACATGCAGAAGTCTTCCACCTAGTCTTTCTTCCCAGACATTGCAGACCTATATTAAATGAGACTGCACAGGTATAAACTGTTCCAGTCTACGCGTGCGTCTAGTATCACATAAGAAATCATTTTGTCAAAAATGGCACGGATCCCAAGAGAGAACTGCAGTGGCGGTGATTTCAGCGGGCTTCGTCGCCGAGTGCACTTCGTTCGCTTCCATGTATGTACTGATTTCTTATAGGTAGTATATACTGCTTTTTCTTCGTGTATACTTTTTTCTTATTTAAGTGGTAGTATGTGCCAAGCATCCAAAAATGAGGCATTTTTTAGAGGCGTCATTTACATACATTAAGAGCATGTACGTACGTGTTTTTTATGGAGTTTGTACTTCAAATCTTCGGCATTAAGTGTATATTGTACGGATCAAAGAAGTATATGCTTCCAAAAAAGAAGTACATGATATCCATAAGAAAGTATATACAGCACACGTTTGCGCATGCTGGATCCGCAGAACACTGGTGCAAAGAAAGCTCGACTATGCTCAGTACATCCATGTCCAATTGGATCTATAGCGAGACCATGGATGAAAGCTTAACTGCGCGCGGCTGACACGCTAATTACGATGAGTTGTCATGGAAAACGTTGTCAAGCCGTCGCCTGATGCATCTAATGTACGTCATCGAGCCATTTCTGGACGCATCACATCTGCATGCATGGTGTAGCCGTCCTGCTGAGTCGCCGGCTGGCCTCATGTCTTCTTCCTCGTTGAGCCGTCCTGCTAACTTCATAGTTCCATGCCCTTCCTCCAATTACCTGTTCGGGGAAATTAATGGTGATACTTGGACGTGAGTGCAGCGTACCTGGTTTTAGATCTGGTCAAGTCTGACAGGTGGAGTAGATCCGAATGGGAGTGCTTGATCTAGATGCGAGAGACACGCTGGGTATACACGGGGATGATCGTCACCATCGTTCGTAGTCGTCGGCCGCGGCGGAGCTCGACGAGAGAGCCGTCCAATTTTTGGTATGTAACAATGACGATGTGTTTTTCCACGGCAAGTGGGGTGTAGTTTGGAATCCCTAAAAACAAGGATTCTGTTTAAGGGATTTTCAACTACCACGTGATTATCCATAGATAATTCAGTTTAATTATTAAAAGCATAAAATGGTTTGGATACGAGAAAGGGTGGACGGAGGTGGGAGTACATACTCCTAGGAGTACTAACCCATTTTCCTATATATATATATATATATATATATATATATATATATATATATATATATATATATATATATATAGGGATTGACTATTCGTCACCTTGGCCGAGGAATAGTTATTCTTCACTCCCTCAATTTTACCATAAATGCATCGTAATTTTACGTTTCGTAAGTTTTGTCTTATTTCTAACGTAAAAAGAGACCGTAAGCAAATATATAATCATCATAAAAAATATTTTATGTTATGTAAAATTACAAACGTAAAAACATAGTGTAAAATACACATAAACTGCAAATTTTCTTATTTTATGACCTATATTTTATTTTCTTATGCCAAATTTTATGTAGTGAATCAATATGAACGTAACTATTTGAAATATAAGCGTAATTTAATTATGAAATGATCGTAAAATTACGTCGGATGAAGAATAACTTATTCTGCACCCTGGGTGATGAATAGTAACACTATATATATATATATATATATATATATATATATATATATAAACACATGCATAAATATACAAATATATGTGTATACACCATATAGTTTATGCAATATTAGAAAATAAATTGGAAATGTTTTTAACAATAAAAAAATTGGTAAATCATCAAATTTAAATTTTGCAAAATCAAAATTTTCAATGATATTCATTACAATTTTATAACAGTGAATAATATTACTATTATTTGGAAACATTGTTATCTTACTAAGTAATAAAAAAATATATTAATTACAATTGTATATAGTACACTTATTAATTTAATATAACTATAAAACTTTAGTATAAAATAGTTGTTTACATCGCCCTTGAGAACATATCGGTGCCGCGGAGCGAACCTGGCGAAGAAGTTGGCACACTTCCAGAGCATGACAAAGATGGCGATGGCACCTAGGACGCCTCCAACAATGCCGCCGATCTGGCCGTTGGAGAGCCCCTTTCGCTGGCCGGCGCCCGTGGATGCCGAGCTCGTTGGAGTGGCTGCCCCGTTGGCGTTGCATGGTGATAATCCACAAGTATAGGAGATTAGTTGTAGCCTTTCTTGATAAATAAGAGTGTCGAACCCAACGAGGAGCTCAAGGTAGGATTTGTATTCCCTTCAAGTTCTATCGACCACCGATACAACTCTACGCACGCTTAACGTTCGCTTTACCTACAACAAGTATGAAACTAGAAGTACTTTATAGGTGTGATGAGATACATTTGGAAAATAATAAAGAACACGTAAATAAAAGCTAGGGGCTGTTTAGATAAAGAAACAACGAAGTTAGTTTTAGTAGAGAGCTTTTTGTCACAAGAAAGTTATTTGTCCCTAGGCAATCGATAACTAGATTGGTGATCATTATTGCAATTTTGTACGAGGGAGATGCATAAGCTAATATACTTTCTCTATTTGGATCATATGCACTTATGATTGGAACTCTAGCAAGCATTCGCAACTACTAAAGATAATTAAGGTAAAACCCAACCATAGCATTATAAGGTATCAAGTCCTCTTTACTCCTATACGCAAACAACCTACTTACTTGGGTATGTGCTTCTATCATTGACACCACCCACCATAAGCCAATCATGAGCATATTGCAAACCCTACAGTGGGGATCCCTCGTGCTTGAGGGACACGGAGAGCACCATATGACAGCACCAATAATAAAACATACAAATCAAACCAATTATGATCATCAATCAACCCATAGAACAAAACGGATCTACTCAAACATCATATGATAGCTATACATCATTGGGAAATAATATATAGCGCTGAGCACCATGTTTAAGTAGAGATTACAGTGGGGAGAAGGGGTGTTACACCGCTGTATAGAGGGGGAGAGAGTTGGTGATGACGGAGGCGAAGTTGTTGGTGCAGATCGCCGTCATGATGATGGCTTGGGCGGCGTTCCGGTGCCACCGGGAGAGAGGTGGAGAGAGCCCCCCTCCTTCTTCGTCTTCCTTTGCCTCCCTCATAGATGGGAGAAGGGTTTTCCCTCTGGTCCATGGCCTCCATGGCGGCGGAGGGGCGGGAGCCCCTCCGAGATTGGATCTCTCTCTCTCTCTCTCTCTCTCTGTGTGTGTGTGTGTGTGTGTGTGTGTGTGTGTGTGTGTGTGTGTGTGTGTGTGTGTTTCCTTCTGATTCTGCGTTCCCACATTGTGACCTTGCACCATTTCTTAAATTCCCGGAGATCCGAAACTTCGATTGGGTTGAAATTTTAACATGATTTTTATCCGGATATTATCTTTCTTGCGGCCGAAGAAGGGCACCAACCGCCTAACGGGGTGGCCACAAGCCTCCCAAGTGCGCCCAGGGTAGGGGCATGCCCCTAGGGCTTGTGGGCACCTCGGGCATCGTGTCGCTTGATTCCTTTTTCCCAAAAATCACATATATTCCAAAAAATCTCCGTAAGTTTTTATAGCGTTTGGACTCCGTTTGATATGGATATTCTGCGAAACAAAAAACATGCAACGAACAGGAACTGACACTGGGCACTGGATCAATATGTTAGTCCCAAAAATAATATAAAAAGTTGCCAAAAGTATATGAAAATTGTAGAATATTGGCATGAAACAATCAAAAATCATAGATACGACGGAGACGTATCAGCTCTTTCATCAACAGGCGAGTCATAAGCATCCCAAGCTTAGTTCCTGCTCGTCCTCGAGTAGGTAAACATTAAAAAAGATAATTTTTGATGAGGAATGCTACCTAGCATAATCTTGTTCATATAATCGAATCATGGCATGAATATTAAGACACGAGTGATTCAAAGCAATAGTCTATCATTTGACATTCATATATTAAGACATGAATACTTCCAGACCATGTGAAGATGGCGACGGCACCTAGGACGCCTCCAACGATGCCGCCGATCTGGCCGCTGGAGAGCCCCTTGTGCTGGCCGCCCGTGGATGCCGAGCTCGTCAGAGTGGTTGTCCCGTTCGTGTTGCAGGGCCCGGCGGTGCTGGTGACATTGGGGCACACCGGTGCATCGCAGGAGGAGGAGCAGCATGTCTGCGTCGTGCCACCGCCACCATCGGTCGCCGTGCCGTCCGTGCTGTTGGGGTCTGCTCCCTTGATAAAGCCGAGGCCGACGCCGATCCCTCCAGACTGACCGCCGTCGCTGTTGGAGTGGGAGTTGGAGTTCGAGTGGGAGTTGGTGATCATGGTGCACGGCGTCGACCAGTGGCGGAGCTAGACAGGATGTTCTAGGGGAGCAAATATGGTTGTTTGGGGGGCCAGAAGCTTAAAAAATCTAATGTAAACAGCCCCCCAAAATTTTCTTCAGGTTTTGCAGTGAGGCTGGGGGCCATCCCCCCCCCCCCCCCGCCCCAACTAAGCTCCGCTGTTGGCGCCAATGCCAGGCACGTAGGGATGGCGGGCCACAGTCCGGGCAGGGCGAGTTGCAGTACTGCACCTACGCTTGCCCGCCCGCGCCCTTGAGCAAGGCGCCGACGAGCGCTGCAGGACAGAGCTTGGGCATGGAAACACCCATCACGCCTTGAACAAGAGGCGACGGAACAGGGGCGAGAGGCGAGCAAGCGAGGGAGAGAGGCGTGCAGTGGTCGGTGGCTCGATCGAGGGGAGAAGGTAAGCGACGATGGAACCGGGGCGAGAGGCGAGCAGAGTGGTCGGTGGCTCAATCGAGGGGAGAAGGTAAGCAGCCTGCAACCTGCATCAGGACAACAGGTAATGGACTGCGCAGCGGGAGAAGACCGAGAGGGAGCTTTTTGTGTACTGGGCAACTTGCCATCCAACAAGAAAGCTGACATCCTTGTAGCACTATACTTGTAATAAAAAAACATCCGGAGTTGTCGTGTGTCCGTGCCACATAAGTGACACTTATCAGATTTTTTTTAATATAGTACAGACGCATACACTCATACATACGCAGACACTCATACATACACACATACGTTTATCCCTATCATGCATACATGCATACCATATCCCTGTGAGCATCTTTGAAAGAATAAGCCGACACGCACCACTGAATGGACATCACCGAAAAGACTGAAATAAATCCAGAAAAATACAAGCATTAGTACGAACTCTAGATTTAAACCCTGATGGGCTGGTTCCATCACAAAAAACCTAATTAGAGCATCTCCAACGCCCACCGCCAAACCGCCCGAATACGTCCAGACGTGTTTTGCCATCCAACGCAGGCCTGTATTGGTCCGAAGAGTGATTCAGACGCATATATTCCCGCAAAATGGAAGCAAAGTTGGGAGTTGGGAGGGGGCCTTTGCGGGAGTCCATACAGCAGTCAAGTAGGACTTTGACACCCCGGCCCACAAAAATCCCCCCTCCTGGTCTCACTTTCTTCCAATCCGTCTCTTCTCCCCCTTGCTTTGCATCTGCAACCTCCTACTCCGCCGCCGCCGCTGTAGCACTCCGTTCGTCGCACATGCATTACCGGACTTTCGCAACCAGCACTGACACGCCCGCTTGCCCTTTACGATGGGGCCATCCACCAGGACCCGACCACAACTACGTACACTCTGCCCCCTCTGTCGTCGACATCCATGGCGGACGCCACAGCGACCAAGTGTTCGGTCAAATGTCATTGAGCTTATTTTTTAGCGCCATGTCACTTTTTTAGAGTCCGAAGGATGGCTGGGTACTCGACCATGCAGGATGAGTTGTTGTGCAGTGCGTGGTTGGCCGTATCCGCATATTTCGTAGGCAGGAGCATAACGGGGAGCTTCTGGCAAAGAGTGGATTATTTGTTTCACGCGCGAAAGCACACTGCGCCCTGCGGCATACACATCATCCATGATCGCAATGTGAAGTCGTTATCCTATCAATGGTACGCCATTTAGACAACCATCGCCAAGTTTTATCACGTGGTTCATATGCTGGAGGCAAGGTGGCCATTGCGCGCGGCAGCAAGGAGATCATAAGTTTTGCTTCTTCTTGTTCAACTTGTTGATTAGATTATTCATTTACTCAATATTGTTCTATACATTCTGTAGCCCGTATGTGCTGCCGGGATGTATCACATGATAGAGGGACGATCATTTACGCGCACACACTGTTGGATGAAGCTCAAGGGACAATATATATGTGGGATGACATGATCGTTGTAGTAGACTTATTTGCATGCTATGTATGGATGATTTATGCTATTTTTATCCGAACTTGAGTAAATTGCAAAAAAAAAACACCACATTGAAGGCTAGATTAGCAGAAAACACCACTATACATATTTTTGGCACAAAACACCATGTCTAGCGTAATATTTTTGTATCAGCGGATTAGGGAAGTTTGAGCACTTTATGACAGATGGGGCTCACTCGTCAGGAGCTGACTTGGCAAAAAAATCCACATAGGCGTGCTCTCCTCTTTCTTGAGCATTACGTCGAACAAGTTGTGTGCACACGCCTCAGCATTCCTCCGGTGCCACCTCCTCTCTGTCGCAACTGTCATGGACGGTGGCGGGAGGCAACACACGGTCGCCACATTCCGGCCGCTGTCCCTCACATTGCGCCTCCTCCTCATCATGCGGCACTACTTCCCCAAGCGCACCGCGTCACCCGCCAACATCATCCCATCCGCCACACTCTACACCACTGGTCGCCATCGCCAGTACCCGCCGCCTCCCACGCCCGCTCTCTCGGCGGAGGTGGTGCAGGCCTACCCGCCGCCGGAGTCCTGGGTGTGGACGCAGATCAACGCGGAGACCCGCTGTGACACGGACGCCGAGTGCCATGTCCTTCATAAGCCATCCCTGGGCGCGCCAATCTTGGCACGGAATGCGGCGGCATCCTGGCGGGGCGAGCTCCTGTTCCTCCTCCCCGCGGTCTGGCCGCTTTCGGCCCTCGCGGCCGAGGCCAATGGCGGCGATGGGAGCAAGGTGAGCCTCGAGTCCATTGTGCCGGCCATCGACAACTTCAACAGCCGGCACCCCTTCTTCGTGGCTGGGGTGGTGTTCATCTAGCTGCTGGTGGTCCCATCGCCAAATGCGCAGCTTCGTGTAGCATCTCCTCCGACCGGCCCAAAGACTGCAAGCTGTCGCAAAAAATGTTTGAGAGAGAGAGAGAAGAAAGAGTGACCAGTCAATGCGCCTATGTGGCATTTTTGGCGATGTTATTAACGTGCTCAAATGACCATAATCCTACCATCAGTGTTATTTGACAAAAGATTACACTAGACATGGTATTTTCAGCCAAAAATATATATAGTACTGTTTTCTGCTAACCTAACTTTCAATGTAGTGGTTTCTTGCAATTTACTCATCCGAACTTTGATGAATTCTATTGAGTTTGATGAATTTCGTCCAGTTTATTTAAAACCAGCTTGAAATGTATGTGGATAGCATTGAACCGCCGTCTCTTGCACGAACTGATACCTATCCACGGACGAAGCCGAAGCAAATTTATAGGTGTGCATTGGAGCTGCCCTTAACCATCTAAGTTAGTTCGCGTATGGGACTTGTTGGTGATTCTATTAGACCGACCGTCTCCATCACGTAGGTGAGTACGTAACTGGGCCGATGGATGCATGGATCGATGGGTGGCCAGCCGGTCGGTCGGACAGACAGCCGGCCATACGACGTACACGTCGTACGTGTTGGTCCTTTTTCTAAGACATAGTGTCATGGCAACTCGTCCCGAACGCTACATGCACCATGGATCGTATTCACGAATCTTGACACGGGTGCAGTGCCACGTCACATGTTCCAACCGGTCGTTGTACTCCAACCTCCATTACACTGGCGGCGGCTCCGGCGACGCATGCTGCCGGCGGACATGGGCTTGGCGTCCTCCAAGGCTCCAACTCCCACCCCCACAATCCGTCCATCGAGATGGTGCTGCTCATGAGCCCGATGGTGGATCCCTCCCCCGCCGAGTCAACGGGTCGGCCGCTGCTACCTCTGCTCTGGCGGACGCCGGTCCCGCATCTTCTCCGGTCGCCAAAACAAATTTTCCCTGCGGGATTCGCAGGCCAGATCCGGGGCTTCTCCTCCGAGGGATCATCGGCAGCAATAAGGACCGCGGGGGGTCGCCGTCGGCATCGGCAGGCATGGCGGCAGTCCCCTCTATTATCCCATTGATCTTTTCTCTCTGCTCGGGGGTTTGATTCCTGCGCGTGCGCACTGGCTGGTCATAGTGGACGTCGAGTGCGCCTTGCAGATACGGTGGAGGAGGCATGTCGTTGCGGGGCTGAAGGGCCGTTCGGCAGCGGCAACACTAGTGGTGGAGCTCGACTTTCACGGCATGAGGCGAGGCGGCTCGAGGCATGCAAGCGTCTCTTTGGCTATTGCGACCGTCTCGACTAGGCGCTCATGGGCGTGACGGGATCGCGTCCGCTGCCCAGGGGCTCACACTTGCCATCTACGTCCAGCTCTTGGGCTGGATGTGAGTGTTGTTTTTGCCTAAATCATGCCTTAAGACTGAATGGAGTGCTGTTTTTTCTCAGAGAAGGGGCGATGATAATACACGAAATTTGACATCTTATACATTTTGTAATAATGACATGGGAAATGTATGGAAAATGATCTAGAGCGCATGGCAATTTTGTGCAAAAATTATTGGACCGATCGCGTGGCAATTTTTGCACATGGCAAATTTTATGCAAGCTTCACACATGAATGTTTGTTTGCCTTGACTACTTTTATGATGTTTTTGCGCTTAGCTTATATACATGCCATGGCCACTTTTCATTTTCCTTTTAGCTATAATCATGTCATGGAAAAATCAAGATGTTTTTGTCTCAACTAGTTGTACTACATTTATGTTAATGTCATGGCAAAGTTAAGATTTTCTTTGCCATGTCAAAGCCGGAGATGATTTTTACATGGCAGCTTAAGTTGTACTACGTGCATGCCATGGCAAAGTTAAAAAAATTTGCCATGGGCAAACTTAAGAGGTTTTTGCCATGTCAAAACTTAAGTTGTACTACATCTATGTACCTTTTTTGCCATAGTAAATTAGCATCATTTGACACGAAAAATTTACATTCCTTTTACTGCTACATCTTTTCATTTTAGTAAATAGCTGCAAAGACAATTTTTTATATGAATTTTTCATGTTTTTTCATAGACCATGCACTGGTAGAAAAAGGGCCTATAGTCCCGGTTCGTAAGGGCCTTTAGTCCCGGTTCCTGAACAGGGACTAAAGTGTCGGTACTAATACCTCCCACCTTTAGTCCCGGTTCAATCCAGAACCGGAACTAAAGCCCATCCACGTGGGCAGTGTGCAGAGCCCAGTCAGGAGACCCTTTGGTCCCGGTTGGTGGCACCAACCGGGACCAATAGGCATCCACGTGTCAGTATTTCTGTGGCTAGGGTTTTTGTTTTTTTTGAAGGGGGGGGGGGGGGTTGGGGGTTTTGGGGGGTTAATTTAGGTGTTTCATATATTGTGTTAGCTAGCTATATAATTAATATAGAGAAGTGTCCTCTCTTATGTCCGTGCTTGGTCGACGCTACGTACTATACATACGTATAGAGAGGACTAGACACGCTGGCTAGCTAGTAAAGCAAACGAAGGAAACAGAAGATCGTCATGAACATATATGCATACAGAGAGAAGTGATATCGACCACCTCTCCTTCTTCGAGAGATTGGTCGAACAACTAGTTCTCGTATATCTATCTGACAGTACCGGCTACATATATACAGTAATTATCTCTTACAAATATAATCATACGGACTCAGGTTTAACATAGAATTCTCCGTCTTCAGGGATCACGTGGTCAAGAAAGAATGCCGCCAATTCCTCTTGAATTGCTTGCATGCGAGCTGGTGCTAGGAGTTCATCCCGCTTCCGAAACATCTAATTTGAAGAAGGGGGTCAATACATATATATATGAATGAATGAAACTCAACACAAATGATGGTAATAAAATAAAATTGTGAATATTGTTATTTACGTACTTCATATTGTTCGTTAGAGTACCCGCCCGCTCACACGTCGTGTGGCGGATGGACTCGCAGATGTAGTATCCACAGAAATCATTCCCTTGTTCCTGCCACAACCACTTTACAAGAAATAGAGGTCAATCAAACTGATAAGCAAGAATGCTAAATGGTATTGATGAAACTAGCGCTTGAATCAGTAGGAGATGCGCGGAACATGCTACTATAGTACTTACTTTCGGGTGTCTAAATTCCAGCTCCTTCGGCAGTCCCGGAACTTTTTTGGTGAATTTTCTCCAAACCCTGCCGGACAAAGAAAACAATTACTTGATATCAGGAAATGAACAAAGTTGCTGATGTGGTGGATAATGATCGATTTAACTTACTTCTTGAGGATTTCAGTCATGTCTGCATAGTCCTGGGGATCTTTTCGTTTTGAGTCTAAGCTAGTCCCTGATCAAGCTTAATCTCTAGGAGAATATAGTGGAAACTGCACACGCATGCATAACTCATGAATTACATTACTATAACCTTGAGTAATATATAAGGGAAACCGAATACGCACAAGACAGTAACACTCACTTGAAGTTGTAAGGAAAGAGTATTATATCTTTGTTTTGATTTATTACGAACGATTGTAGCAAGTTGGCCTCGGTAGCTGCGACATGAAGTTTAACCTGAATTGCATCTATGAGATATGTGTTAATGAACCTAATATCACCGACTTATCTTTTCTTCAATTCGACGATCTTCAATCTGCATAATATAGTGAGGATGATTATAAATACATGCAATGAAAGAGCTAAGCTATATAGAGAAACTTAATGACAGAAGTAGTACTACTTACAGACAGTAGCAGGCGACCGTTGTTTTATCGAGGGCCAATTGATTGAAAAACTGATAGAACTCCTTAAATGGAACAGGCAACAAATCAATTCCAACGAGGTCATGCTCCTTTTTAACTCTCACATACAAAGTACTCCTCCCCCCAGAGTCTCTGCAGATTTTCAAGTACCAATCATGCAATCTTCGCATCATCGTTGATAGAGATCTTTCATCTTTGACGAGAGGCTTCCCGTACTCGTATCTTTGCATCTGCATGTCCATGGGTTCATAATGTACTTCGTTGGGTAGGTAATCTGCAAGATTATTATAACCGGGCACCATCCTCGGATCATTAGCGACGTTGTGGTTAGGCACCTTGAGCGGGGGGCATGATTGCTTCGCTTGTTTGCCGAGCTGGGCAATTTGTTTCCCAGCTCGTCGTTTTTTCAGCCTTTCATCACTGACAGTAGTTCCCGACCGCTCCGCTTCGGCAAATTCCTTTCCAATAATGCGGTCATAGTTTCCTTTCGGCGCATCAGACTTTGGTGGTTTTGTCAGGGCAGCCAGAGTGCGCTTCACTTTCACCCCATCTACCTTCTCCTCCGGAGGTGGATGTTTCTTTGCTTTCACCCCTTCAAAGAATTTCCTCACTTCTTCTCGCGCGATCTCGGCGTTCTCCTCCTGGGTCCTCTCGTATGGTAACTTCTCTGGAGTCTTCAGAGAAGGACCGAATCTGTATGTCCTCCCGCCTCTGGTTGTACTGCTAGACGCCGACCGAGCAGATGAAGCGGTTGTCTTCTTTACTTGCTTAAGAGGCGGAGGAGAAGGACTACGACCCGCCGGAGCAGCTAGAGCGGCGGCAGGTCTCTTCTGCCCTTGCTGACGAGGCGGAGAAGGAGGAGGTTGGCTGCTCGGGCGCGTCGGCGCAGGCGGAGACGGAGGCGGAGTGCCGCCACGCGCCGGAGAAGGAGCCGGCCGAGGGCCCTGATCGTCACTCGCCGGAGGAGGAGGCGGTGGAGGAGGCGGAGTCATCTCGTCTGATCTTATACCGCAACGCACCGCATACCGGGCATGCGTTCAGATCCTTGTATGCACCGCGGTAGAGGATGCAGTCATTAGGGCATGCATGTATCTTCTCCACCTCCAATCCTAGAGGGCATACGACCTTCTTTGCTGCGTATGTACTGTCGGGCAATTCGTTATCCTTTGGAAGCTTCTTCTTCAATATTTTCAGTAGCTTCTCAAATCCTTTGTGAGCCACAGCATTCTCTGCCTTCCACTGCAGCAATTCCAGTACGGTACCGAGCTTTGTGTTGCCATCTTCGCAATTGGGGTATAACCCTTTTTTGTGATCCTCTAACATGCGATCGAACTTCAGCTTCTTCTTTTGACTAATGCATTGCGTCCTTGCATCGACAATGACCCGGCAGAGATCATCATCATCGGGCACATCGTCTGGTTCCTCTTGATCTTCAGCAGCTTCACCCGTGGCAGCATCATTGGGCACATCGTCTGGTTCCTCTTGATCTTCACCAGCTCCCCCCGTTGCAGCATCACCGTATTCAGGGGGCACATAGTTGTCATCGTACTCTTCTTCTTCGTCGTCTTCCATCATAACCCCTATTTCTCGGTGCCTCGTCCAAACATTATAGTGTGGCATGAAACCCTTGTAAAGCAGGTGGGAGTGAAGGATTTTCCGGTTAGAGTAAGACCTCGTATTCCCACATTCAGTGCATGGACAACACATAAAACCATTTTGCTTGTTTGCCTCAGCCGCATCGAGAAACTCATGCACGCCCTTAATGTACTCGCGGGTGTGTCTGTCACCGTACATCCATTGCCGGTTCATCTGCGTGCATTATATATAATTAAGTGTCCAAATTAATAGAAGTTCATCATCACATTAAAACCAAAGTACATACATAGTTCTCATCTAACAACATATAGCTCTTCAGAGCATCTAATTAATTAAACCATACATTGAAACTATGTAAAACATTTCAATGCGAAAACAAATGCGATCATAATCGCAACCAAGGTAACAATTGATCCAACGGCATAATGATACCAAGCCTCGGTATGAATGGCATATTTTCTAATCTTTCTAATCTTCAAGCGCATTGCATCCATCTTGATCTTGTGATCATCGACGACATCCGCAACATGCAACTCCAATATCATCTTCTCCTCCTCATTTTTTTTTATTTTTTCCTTCAACAAATTGTTTTCTTCTTCAACTAAATTTAACCTCTCGACAATAGGGTCGATTGGCATTTCCGATTCACATACATCCTAGATATATAAAATCTATGTCACGTTGGTCGGCATAATTTTCATAAACAATAAATGAACCAATAGTTATAAAGATAATATACATACCACATCCGAATCATAGACAGGACGAGGGCCGACGGGGGCGGATACCAAAACCATCGCACTATATAAGATGCAATAATAAATGTAAGAAAATGATACAAGTATCTATCTAAACATACAAGTAAGAGTATTTTTCCTTTCAGAAAGAAGATAAGAACAAGAGGCTCACCACGGTGGTGTCGGTGATGAGATCGGCGCGGGTGATCGACGGCGGTGAAGACGGGGACGGGGCGTGACGGACCGCTAAATCTAGACAAATCTCAAGGAAAATGGAGCTTGGAGGTCGAGCTTCGAGAGGAGAAAGCTTAAGTAGTGTGGCTCGGGCATTCCATCGAACACCTCATGTGCATAGGAGGTGAGCTAGAGCACCACAAAGGCCTCTCCCCCTCGGCCAAAAAAAACAGAGCACTGTGCTCTGCTCTTGCGCTAGGGGGTATATATAGGCAATTCATTGGTCCCGGTTTGTGGCATGAACCGGGACTAAAGGGGAGCCTTTGGTCCCGGTTCATGCCACCAACCGGAACCAATGCTGGTGGGCCAGGAGGGAGGCCCTTTGGTCCCGGTTCATCCCACCAACCGGGACCAAAAGGTCCATACAAACCGGGACCAATGGCCCACGTGGCCCGGCCGGCCCCCTGGGCTCACGAACCGGGACCAATGCCCACATTGGTCCCGGTTCAAGACTGAACCGGGACTAATGGGCTGAGGCGGCCTGGACCATAGCCCCTTTTTCTACTAGTGATGGCAAATTGCTATTCATTTTTCAGAGATTGTTTTGCCATGTCAATTCACCATGGCAAATATATTACATTGACAATGGCAAATACATCACATACCTTCAATAGCTTTTCTTCTAAAGCTCCAATTCTAGCTTTTCAGAGATTTTTCACGTACCATGGAGGTTTTTCTAGGTATTGAAACCTCCAATTCTAGCTTTTCTTCTAAACTTTCATCATACCTTCTATGATATGTTTAATAAAACCTTTGTTTTGTTCATAAGCATTGGGTAAATTAAGCATTGATCCGATCCATGGCCCGGAGCAAAATGGCACAACATTTTAGGCCAATATTCCTAATTGGTTCCAAGAGCACAAGCATTTTGAGCCCTACATCCGCAGCTGTTGGGTAAAGTCTCTAAATTATTGATGGTACATAATCCAATATGCCATGTCCAAGTATTGCGGACACTTGAAGCAACTCATTGGATGGTGGCCAAGTGGTGCACAAATGACCGAGGAAGTAAATTGTTATATGTGTTGATCAATTGGCCGAATATGCAAATAGTTGCCCGTATATCCTCGATGTGTTGGTCTTTTGGCCAGATCTAACATGCAAAGAGAAAAAAAAGGCTGAGAGGTTTAATATGTTGATGGCGGCGACTGAGAAGAAGCTCAAGCTCGAAGAGAAGAAGGTTGGGACTGCGGCCGCTTCGAAGGACATGAAGATGTTGACCTTGAAGATGCAGGAGTTAGATGACTATGCAAGGTTTTTTTCTTTTTTGAAACGCAGTCCCTTAGGACCCGATTCATTAAAAAAAGGTCGAAGAGAGTTTCCTAGTTAATTAACGAAAAACGGGACGAAAACTGTCACAACACAGCCGCAAAAATAAGGCACACATGACGATTTGGCAACCCACGCAATAACGCATACACACCGCCTAGGAGAAGAGCGTCATTGAGGTTGCAATCAGGTGTCATCATCATCACACCTCCGCCTCCACGAGGGCGACTCCGACTCCACCATCTACGACCACCGATGTAGCCCCCACCATAAACAAGCGTAGAGGCCTGCGCCGGCCAATGCCAAATAGTCACACGCGCCGGCAACCAGGCAGCTTCTGAGTCAACAAGCACTGTAGGAGAAAAAGCGCCGACTCTGCCAAAGCCTCGACGCCCCACCTGCCACTTCGGCTGGGCGCCGTCCTCTTCTTTCTTGGAATCAACAGACTAAGATACTTGCCACGTGCATCCTGAAACATGATGCTTTCTTTGTTGGTTCTCTCATTTTTGTTCTCACTGCTATTTAGGAAGTGGAGGTTGTTTGTGCCTGTTGCTGGGTCAGTGTAAGCTATGCTTGGAATGATTCGAAGCAAGTTTGAATATCCAACCACTTGAATCATGCTACTTGACTTGACTTGACTTGAACACGCTATGTAAATGTGTACAGTATATACTAGTATGTGTTTTATGTCTATTGGTTCAGTATAAACGAAGACACATTCACATGATGCTGCTCTTGAGGTTCAGTAAACTCTAGAGCATAACACTTGAACGTTGTTTGAATGGAAATAATAATAATAAGGGAGCGCCTAGACCTCATCTAGCTGAGACATAAGTATGGTCTCATTCACATGACGTCATCCCTGTTGTTGCAGCCCGGTTGAGTCCCCCCTTTGACTTGTTTCTTCCACTGGGCCAGTTTTTAGTTTGGGCTGTTTTTTGTTGTTGTTTTCCGGTTTGGCCCATCAGTTTTTGGTTGTTGCTTACCACTTTTGGATGTCTGTTGTAACGCACGCACAGAGAAGCCCAAAAAATTGCATCGCACGATCCCTTCCTCCAGTTGCTTCTAGCTTGGTTTTCTTTCTCTGTTAGTACGATTTGTGCTTGGCTGGATTGTTTTTTTTTTTTGCCAGCAGCGGCGTTGCCACAAGCAACGTCCGGCCTAAGTTTGTCCTTTGTATGATTTTTCTAATGTGCAGTTCTCTACCGGTTTTCTGTTTGGTTTTTATGCTTCTGCTTATAGAAAATGTTGAAGTTTTTTCATTTTTCCTGTTTAAGTTTTTCTATTTTTCATGCTCCTTGTAGAAAAAAAATGGAAATATATATATTTTTTTTACATTTGTTATGATATTTCACAAAAAGTGTTCACACATATGAAAAAAAATCCTATCATGTAATAAAAATATAAGATGCATTTAAAAATGTATAATATCATCAAACAACATTCATTATTTATTGAAAATGTTTAAAATGTATTTGGAAAATGTCCAGTGTGTATATGCAAAAGATATTCAACTTGTATTTGAAAAATGCATTTCAATGTACAAAAAAGTTCAATTACAAAAAGTTCACTATGTATTTAAGAAAAAATCTTTGTGTGCGATCGCGTTGTGGACCTTCTAATTGCGGTGCGGTGTGGAGCGGGAGGCTCGTCGGCGGCCATCTCGTTCGCCAGAGGCTTTGAGCTTGTCGTCCCCGTCTCCTCCTCCTTCTCCCCCTCCTCCTGCGCGCTACCGATTCAAACAGTGCAAATGGGAGACAAAATAAATGCAAAAATAAATGTTTCTGTGTGGATATACATTGGAGAACCGCTGTTGTTGTGGAGATCTTCTAGAAAACCCCCCAATTCTTTTAAAAAAATTGCAATTGACTACGGAACACTGTGTTTAGTCTAAAAACACATAGAGAAAGCAGTTTGGGGGTCTGTCCTTGTAAAAAAATTGTGAAACAAAAAATTGAGATTAAAAAAAAGGGTCACTAAAACACTAGTGCGTCTACAACAAAAACAACAAAAAACGAGATGAAAAAAGGAAAAAAAAAACATAGTTGTGTCTTCACTAAGGAGTAACAACTAGGGTCTCTCAAGTTATTAGTTGGCGCTTGGTTGCAAAATTTTAGCTTCAAAAAGATACGAGGGAAAGTGTTTGTGAAATATACACTATCAAATTAATTGTCAAATTGCTATTGTCACAAAAACAAAGGAAACAACATGGTTGATGGTGCGCTTGCAATTGGGAGCGAATACAAACTAGACCCCGAGTTGTGAGTACGCGATTGACTTCAACTCGGGCGATTAGAAACTACATCCATCGACTTGCAAGTTGGGGGTGGAATTACGAAACAACACACAAAAAACTGACCAGTTGCAAAGTCCATGGTCGAGTTGCAAGTGGCATCGAGTAAAACACCCCCAGTTGCAAGTCGATAGTCGAGTTGCAAGTTGCATGTGGGCCCCATAGTTACGAGTCGATGGTGGACTTGTAACTGGGACAATTACGAAAATAACACACAAAAAAGACTAGTTGCTAGTCGAGGGTCGAACTGCAAGTGGCATGCAGGGCCCACAATTGCGAGTCGATGGTGGAGTTGCAGTTGAGGCAATTACAAACTACACACAAAAAAGCCCAGTTGCAAGTCGAGGGTCTACTTGCAAGTGACATGCGGGCCCTTGCAGTTGCGATTCGACCATGGACTTGCAACTGGGGCAATTACGAAACAACACACAAAAAACAACCCAGTTGCAAGTCTAGGGTCGAGTTGCAAGTGACATCAAGTAAAACACCCCATTTGCAAGTCGAGGGTCTACTTGCAAGTGACAAGCGGGCCCTTGCATTTGCGATTCGACCCTAGATTTGCCACTGGGGAAATTACGAAACAACACAAAAGAAATATCCTAGTTGCAAGTCTAGGGTAGAGTTGCAAGTGTCATCGAGTAAACACACCCAATTGCAAGTCGAGGGTCGAGTTGCAAGTGACATGCGGGCCCTTGCAGTTGCGAGTTAACCCTGGACTTGCAACTGGGGCAATTACAAAACATCACACAAAAAATAGACCAGTGCAAGTCTAGAGTTGAGTTGCAAAGTGGCATCGAATAAACACCCCGAGTTGCAAGTCAATGGTCAATTTGCAAGTGGTATGTGGGCCTCACAATTTCGTGAAGATGGTAGACTTGCAACTGGAGCAATTACGAAAATAACACACACAAAAATAGACCAGTTGCAAGTCCAGGGTTGACTTGCAAGTGGCATCGAGTAAACACCCCAACAACAACAACAATAATAACAACAACAACAACAACAACAACAACAACAACAACAACAACAACAACACACAAGACCAATAGCAAGTCGATGGTCTACTTGCAAGTGACATGCGGGCCCTCCTAGTTATGAGTCGATGGTGGACTTGCAACTGGGGAAATTACGAAACAACACACAAAAAATAGCCTTGTTGCAAGTCCGGAGTTGAGTTACAAGTGACATCGAGTAAACACCCCGAGTTGCAAGTCGATGGCCCACTTGCAAGTGACATGCGGGCCCCACAGTTACAAGTCGTTGGTGGACTTGCAACTAGGGCAACAACAACAACAACAACAACAAACAAGACCACTTGCAAGTCGATGGTCTACATCCAAGTGACATGCGGGCCCTCGCAGTTGCGAGTCGATGGTGGACTTGCAACTGGGGAAATTACGAAACAACACACAAAAAAACTACCTAGTTGCAAGTCCACGGTTGAGTTGCAAGTGACATCGAGTAAACACCCCCAGTTGCAAGTCGATGGTCCACTTGCAAGTGGCATGCGGGCCCCATAGTTGCGAGTCGATGGTGGACTTGCAACTAAGGCAATTATGAAATAACACACAAAAAACAGACCAGTTGCAAGTCTAGGGTTGATTTGCAAGTGACATCGAGTAAACACCCCTAGTTGCAAGCTGATGGTACACTTCAAGTGACATGCGGGCCCCACAGTTGCGAGTCGGTGGTGGACTTGCAACTGGGGCAATTATGAAACAACACACAAAAAAGACCAATTGCAAGTCCAAGGGTGAGTTGCAAGTGACATCGAGTAAACACCCCGAGTTACAAGTCGATGATCCACTTGCAAGTGACATGTGGGCCCCACAGCTGCTTGTATTTCATCGAGGAAACCAAAGGTGCTTGTATTTACAAGGAAGTAAGTGCGAATAACAACAACAACAATAAAAACAACAACAACAACAACAACAACAACAACAACAACAACAACAACAACAACATCATCATCATCATCATCATCATCAACAACAACAACAACAACAACAACAACAACAACAACAACAACAAAAAGACCTAACAAAAAAATTTGGAACCGATTTCATCGGCGCCGACAACCCTTCCCCCGACCCCTAGTTGCGGTCGCATTATATGTCTTGCAGTTGCGCTGGGGTGTGCTAAGTTGTGATTGCCCTCGGGTTGGAGCTATTGCAACTACAACAAAAAGACCTAACAAAAAATTGGAACCGATTTCATCGGCGCCGACAACCATCCCCCTGACTTCCGATGGCGGTCACATTATATGTTTCGTAGTTGCGGTTGGGTGTGCTAAGTTGCAATTGCGTTCGGGTTGGAGCAGTCGCAACTACAACAAAAAATAAAAAGGAATCGATTTCATCGGCGCCGACGACCCTCCCCCATCCCGCCAGTTGCGGTCACATTATATGACCTACGTTGCGCTTGGGTGTGCCGAGATACAATTGCGCATGGGTTGGAACGGTTGCAACTACAACAAAAACTATTTTTTTAAATGCAACTGAATTCATCGGCGTCGACAACCCTTGCTCCGACCCCATGGTTGCGGACACATCATATGTCATGGAGTTGCACTTGGGTGTGCTGAGTCGCAATTGCGTTTAGTTGGGGCGATTGCAACTACAACAATAAAAAAACTTCTGCCCGACAGATTAATGTTATCCACAACGACATATAATGTGACCGCAACCGCAACTCGGGTTGGAGCAGTTGCCACTACAACAAAAAAAGTATTTAAAAAAAGAAATGGAACCGATTGCATCAGCGTCGTCAACCCTCCCCCCGACCCCGATTGATGTCACATTATATGTCCTGCAGGATTGGGCTTGGGTGTGTGTAGTTCCAATTGCTCTAAGGTTGGAGGGATTGAAGCTACAACAATAAGAAAACCTCCTTTGACTCCTGTTGCAGTGACATCATATGTACTGCAATTGCGCCTGGGTGTGCTGAGTTGCGATTGTGCACGGGTTGGAGCGGTTGCAACAACAACAACAACAAAAACCTCCCCCGACTCCCGGTTGTGGTGACATTATATGTCCTGCAGTTGCGGTTGGGTGTGCTGAGCTGCGACTGCACTCGGGTTGGAGCGGTTACAACTAGAACAAAAAAACGTAAAAAAAGAAAAAAAAGAAATGGAACTGATTTCATCGGCGTCAACAACCCTCCCCCGACCCCGATTGAGGTCACATTATATGTCTTGCGGGGTTGGGCTTGGGTGTGTTTAGTTGCAACCACGCGTGGGTTGGAGTGGTTGCAACTATAACAAAAAAAACTCCTCCGACCCCCGGTTGCATGGTAAAATTACTGTGTATACAACGACCTCAACAACCGCGAGAGGAGGAAACATAGTCCAGTTCTAGCAGGAAAAAAGGATTCAGACTTTTACTATCAAAATCCTCAGCGCGTGAAGGATAAAGGCGGAGGTAATCGTTGCGGGGGCGCAAGACAAAACAAAAAAAATTGTGTTGAAAAAAAATACTCTACACATTCATCTTCATCCAAGAAAAACACACAAAAAAACCTGTTTCGGAAAACATGGCTTCTATCCACGTCCATTTCCAACACAGATCCTACTCTACTCCACGCCCATTTCTCCTGCTTGAGTGAACCAACAAAAAAAATGCGTGCTATGCACAAAATCCACATCCATATATACAGCCGTCCACATGTCTGACTCTAAGCTGTCAAAAATCATATAGCGTTCCTACAAATCTGGCCAGAAAAAAGAACATCTCTAAAAAAATCCTAGAACACGAATCTCTACAAACAACAAAAGAAAATATAGAGGACGAACATAACAGGCAGATTTTTACTTCAAAAATGCCGCCAAGAAGAAACGAAGAGACTGAAAAAGAGGGGCAATGAGACACGGGCTTGGTATATGCTATGCGTACTTGAGCTTCTCTGTCGAAAACGTATCAGGCTGGAATGCAAGTGGGCTTCGTCAGAAAAAAAAAAGGAAAACAAGCGTGCGACAAAAAACAAACAAACGGACCACCAGCGGGACAACAGATGGGCCGCTCCTCCCATCGCTAAGCTCTCCACCTGGACGGAGACACGAATCGTAGCGCGGCTTGATCGGACAGTCAGAAAAGTGAATGAGACCATTTTGTTTCTCAGCTTTATGAGTTTTAGCAAAACCGTAATAATAATTCAGAGAAAATGCTACTGACGTTCACACTAGTTGAAACTTAAAAATGCAGAGAGCATGCACTGCGTCTACATGATGGTGCAGTAGCCATCACCCTCGTCGTCGATGTACACCATCTCGGCGGCGCGCCTTGCCTGCTCGATGCAGAATCCTGGTGAGGCAACCGGAGAAGACCCTGGTGAGGCAGACGGAGAAGACCACGCGTTGCCTGCGGCCGGTGAGCCCTGGGCGGAAGAAGACCCCGCGTTGCCTGCGGCCGGTGAGCCCTGCGCGGAACAAGACGCGGATGTCGGCGCCGGCGAGTGCGGCCCGATGTCGACGTCGATTGCTATGTTGACTGTCGCGCCGTCGCCAGTGCCGCGGAGCCGATGACGATGATCTCGGCGACGACCGCAAACCACGGGCTCCTGGCGGCGCGGGAGGAACTTGGCGAAGAGTTGGCATACTTCCAGACCATGACGGAGATGGCGATGGCACCTAGGACGCCTCCAACAATGCCGTCGATCTGGCTGCTGGAGAGCCCCTTGTGCTGGCCGCCCGTTGATGCCGAGCTCGTCGAACTGGCTGTTCCGTTCGCGTTGCAGGGCCCGGTGGTGCAGGCCGGTGTATCGCAGGAGCAGGAGCAGCATGTCTGCGTCGTGCCACTGGCACCATCGGCCGCTGTGCCAGCGGTGCTGTTGGGGCCTGCTCCCTTGACGAAGCCCAGGCCGACGCCGATCCCTCCGGACTGACCGATGTCACTGTTGGAGTTGGAGTTCGTGATCACGGTGCACGACACCGACCAGTGTCGGAGCTAGAAAGGATGTTCAGGGGGCGAGATGGCAAATATGGTTTTTTGGGGACCAAAAGCTTTTAAAAATATAATCTAAATGTTTGTTCAGGTTTTGCAGTGAGGCTGCCCCCCCCCCCCCCGGCCCAACTAAGCTCCGCCGTTGGCGCCGACGCCGGGCATGTAAGGATGGCGGGGCACTGAGCCTGCACGCACGTGCCACAGTCCGGGCAGGGTGAGTTACAGTATTGCACCTGCGCCTGCCCGCCTGCGCCCATGAGCAAGGCGCCGACGAGTGCTGCAAGCCAGAGCTTGGGCATGGAAGCGCCCATCGCGCCGAGAACAAGAGGCGACGGAATAGGGCGAGAGCGAGTGAGCGAGGGAGAGAGGCGTGCAGTGGTCGGTGGCTCGATCGAGGGGAGAAGGTAGGCGGCGATGGAACAGGGACGAGAGGCGAGCGAGTGAGGGAGAGGCGAGCAGAGTGGATGGTGGCTCGATCGAGGGAAGAAGGTGAGCAGCCTGCAGCCCGCATCAGGACAACAGGTAATGGAGTGCGCAGCGGGAGGAGACCAAGGGGGAGCTTTTTGAGTACTTGGCAACTTGTCATCAAACAAGAAAGTTGTCGTGTGTCCGTGCCACATAAGTGCACTTATCAAGTTTTATTTTAATACAGTACAGACGACGCAGGCGTAGGAAGAGGACGTTGTCTGGCGTCATGATGGCATCGATGGCAGAGAGGCTTGGCAAGGTCGGTGTGTTAGTTTCTGCTCTAAAGATGGATTGGTGGAAGACGGCGACGACAACACATGAGAGTGCGTCGGACCGGTTTGTACCCCAAACCTAGTATGTGGCTTGGTTGGGGCCTCCGGCATTACATGTTAGACTCTAGTGTGAGAGTGAAATGCGCCACTAGCCCATAAACTCAAATTGATTGCACACTTTAGACCAACAACTCGAGAAGTGGTCGAATTTAGTCCACAAATTCGTTGATTTAATCAAATAAGACCAAAACCGGACCGAGAGTAAAAAACCAGCCACGTGGATGCCATCTCATCGTTCCGTTGACCGTTGACTGCTTGGGCATTCACTATTTTTTACAGGGGTCTAAATATAAATTTGATGATTTTTCCTCACAAACCATAAAAAACAGTAAAAAGCTTGTGTCGCCCAAGACTTGAACCTGGGCTGTTCAGAATTTGGAGTGCCTCACTGACCACCGAACCAACATAAAGTTTACACACTAACTTGCAGCCCACGTGATATATGTTCACGTAGAATCATGAGAGATAAAAAATAATCAAAAGATCCCTCCAGATTGTTTTTCAATCAGGCGATCTCTTTCCTTCTGTCTCGCTTGACTGTTGCCTTGTTTTTCGCTAGATCGTAGCGTTCCCTGGTTTCGTTTGTTTTCTGTGACAAGCAGGACACATAAATGTAGATGATATATTTTCATGTCTGTATTGAGATATGTGAGATTTTGTATTGTTGTCAAGATATATTTATTCTATATTTTCTGAAATCAACTATTTCTACATACATACTGTATTTATCTAATAATTCTGCGAAGATAAATAAAGTAGGTTGCCTATTGGTACATGAATGAGTTCGTGGTGCATCTATCTGGAATCAACCCATGTTTATTTATTTTTCTTCTGATTCCAAGTACATATATATAGAGAGAGTCTGAGTGTAAATTAGCTTCCAAACATGGTGTTGGTTTGGTGGTCCCTAAGGCATGCAAAACACTGAACGGCCCAGGTTCAATTCCTGGTTGGCGCAAGTTTTTTAAATTCTTTTCACTTCAAACGCCCTTAGCATAGTTTGCGAGAAAAAACCGTCCAATTTACAAATAAGTTTTTTAAATTCTTTTCACTTCAAACGCCCTTAGCATAGTTTGTGAGAAAAAACCGTCCAATTTACAAATAAGTTTTTTAAATTCTTTTCACTTCAAACGCCCTTAGCATAGTTTGTGAGAAAACACAGTCCAATTTACAAATAAGTTTTTTAAATTCTTTTCACTTCAAACGCCCTTAGCATAGTTTGTGAGAAAAAACCGTCCAATTTACAAATAAGTTTTTTAAATTCTTTTCACTTCAAACGCCCTTAGCATAGTTTGTGAGAAAAAACCGTCCAATTTACAAATAGAACACTGTAAAATATAGTGAAATCATGAGCGGTCAATGAAACAATGACATGGCATCCATGTGGCCGTTTTTTTTACTCTCAGGCATGTTTTGGCCTTATTTGATCAAATAAACGAGTTTGCGGACTAAATTCGATCACATCTTGAGTTGTTGGCCTAAAGGGTGCAACCAGTTTGAGTTTGTGGACTAGGGGCACATTTCACTCCTGGTGTGATGTATGTTTGGTATTAGACCCGAACTATCGGCACCCCTTCATCAAGTGGTTGGGAATAGTGACAGTTGTTGTTAAGATAATGGCTTTAGACAAACTGATGTACTACTTTATTAGATCTTTGTAAATAATTAATAAAATGACTGCATGCGTTGCCAGATGCAAAGGCAGAAAGTAATGCTCCTTTTCTAAACTAGTAAGTGTGCACGTGCAACGCACGTCTATTTGAACTAATAAGTGTGCACATGCAATACGCATCTATTTGGATTAACATATTATACTAAACTTAATACAAGACAATTTATTCATAAATTTGAAATTTTCTTATAAAATACACGATCTCTTATTTCCAACTCGTACAAATAATTTGAAATATCGTTTCTCCTTAATCAACATGTCTCTTGTATTAAAAGACCACCCACTTTTCTCAATGTATAAAATTCAAAATTATTTAGAAGATTCATCACGATTCTTCATATGCACACATTTATGCAAGTATAGTCACACATGAAAATGTCACTTAGGACAAGCTAAGAAACCGTTTCAGTGCCAACAAATTCCAGTCAAGAATTACACAAGATCGAACAACAAGTTTTTGTAAATATCTATCCGACACTACTACATATATACAATATACCATCTCTTATAATCCCTAACATCTAAAATCAATTTCAACTTCCACGTGGCATTCTTCGTCTTTATGTATGACATGGTCAAGAAAGAATCCCGCCAATTCCTCTTAAATTGCTCGTATGCGATCATGTGGTATGAGTTCATTCCGCATCTGTCACATCTAATTTAAAGAAGAGGGTCAATACATATATATGAAAGAAACTCTACACAATTGATGGTAATAAAATAAAATTGTGAATATTGTTTATGTACTAAATGATATGAAATTTACCATGACCACAAAATATGCTACATTCATCATCATCATAATCAACATGCAGTTTTTGCTTCTCTTGTATGTAGTCCAAGTTTTCTATCAGGAAACCATGTTAACTCAACTGTAAATAAAGACGGTATGAAAATGCTCATGTAAAATTACAATTGCCATGTATCTGCTGGACAAACAAATACACTTATGCAAACTTCAGCTTTTTTTAGTAAAACTTATGCGAACTTTAGTTTTTTTCATTAAAACTTATGCAAACTTCTGGTTTATTAAAACGTAATTTCATGACTGCAAGTAAGGTCTTGGTTCAGCGAAGTTGTCTGTGAGTTCACTATGTAGTTGTGAGTTGGCCATGTAATAACTGGTAGTCAGTACTTAAAAAACAGGGATGTCTGTTGCAGGTACGCGAAAATCAATGAAAAAATAAAGAAAAAAAGAAGGCGAACGTCTCTGTGTGTGTTCCAACGATCCTCTATTTCTCATTGCCTCATCTCTAGTTCTTGTACTTCTAGATGTGTCACCACCGGCGAGGTAACGATGACAGTAAAAAAACAGCACTCGATACTTACTTGATTAATGCGTGTGTGTGGTGCATTCGCGTGAAGGCAAGCGTCTCCGTCGTTCAGGCCTACGAGCGGCCACGGCGACCGTGTCCTCTCACCAGCTGGGCGGCATTGTCGATGCAGGTTAGTCAGTCGTCCAGCTTTGAGGCGGCGGCCTCCACGCACCGGGATTAGCTTTGGACGACGTCGTCCACGCGCGAGTACCGGACAAGCGTGTCCAACGGAGCAGCACGCGTCAGAGCTGAGGGAGTCGGCAGTGGCTTCGGGCGAGTGAGATGGGGCCGTGATTAGCTTCACCTGCTGCACAGTGGCCGAGACCTGCACCGCCCTGGGGACGATGATGGTTGGCGACCAGGCGAATCTACATGCATGGCTGTGGGGGCAGATTTTTTTGGCCCGCTTATACTGGTCCAAGATACTCAGCGTTGCCCCCATTTGAAGGACCTCGGCGGTGGGTGGTTGTCAGCATGGGTGTTGTGGATGGAGCTGAAGTCGACGCGGATGCCGCTTGTTCCCGGAGAGCATGCCCAGGATGTGGACGAAGTCATTGCAGTCAGTAGAAGTGTGTTCGGAGGAAGCCGCAACTCCTTCTCGCGTGTCTCCCATTGTGGCTGCGTGGCTAGTGGGCTGGTGACGGCTGGCGACTCGCGATCATAATTCCCTGATAGGAGACGATAGGATGCGATGGCGATTACTTTCCTAATAATTAGATGCGTTCGTGATTAGTTATCTAATAGGATGCAGCCATAATTAGTTTCCCAATAATTAGATGTGTCCATAATTAATTTCCTAATAGGATGACTCATAATTATTTTCCTAATAATAGGATGAGCACGTGATTTTTTTCCTAATAATAGGATGGGTTTGTGATTAGTTTCCTAATAATTAGATGTGCCTGTGATTAGTTTCTTAATAGGATGTGTCCGTGATTATAGTTTCCTAATTGACCAGGCATGAACTTTCATATTTTCCTCCGTGGTGGAGTACGGTCAGTCAATATAAATTGCTAAGTGCACATAGAGAACAGATTCGGTTAAGGCTAGCTGTTAGATTGAGTTTAGTGGGACTAATCATGCGGTGGTAATGTATCCGTGTACGTTCTGTGGGGTGCACTTAGAAAAGATAATGTTTGCTCTTTTATAAGTATAATATAATAATAATAGTATAGAATAGTATAGAAGAAAACTTGTCTGGGCAGTTCCGTGGTCAATGGCAACTTGACAAGTTCTTCTATGGTGGCCCCATCCAATTAATGTCCGAGCGACAGAAATGATTCACTCTTGTTCCCCAACTTCTCACAATTGATCAAATCATATACCACTTTTTATCTTTTATCTTTTCTCTCTAACCCTAGTTCTTCTTCTTCCTCGTTCTTTGTCTGTTCTTCTTGTTGCAGGGCGGCGAACCTCGAGGCCCTAGGGACGATCAGGTCGAGTAGGGCAGTCCATAGCTGCCGCGCGCCCTGACGGGGTCCCTCCCGGGCGTGTGGGGTTTCGGGTCCTCAAAAGCACCCACCAGATTACTTGCGTACCGCGCTTCCGGACGGGTCTCCTTCGACGTGAGCTGCGGTGCATCACCCCCGGCGTCGAGGGTACACGGTGACGTGTTCGTGTGCGAACACACTTTTTGGCGACTCCGTTGGGGAAGAAGCTTTGAACGGTCTCCAGCCCATTATTGCTACGATGAGATCGTCATCAAGTTGCTGCAATCTACAAAGGTAATATGAATACCCAATTCCCCTTTGTAGATGCAAATAATCCATATGTTGTTGCTGGATCACCTAATGAGCATAATGTATCGGCTAGCCCTAGTTTTACCAATCATGCATCTAATTATGCGCAAGGGCCGATGCAAAGCAATCTTCATGCTTCAAATTCTTATGATTTTAGCAACGTACAACATATGTATCCAAACTCTCATGCATCGGCAACCCCACAAATACATATGCCGACGAACAACATGATGGGTTTGGTTAATCAATTTGAAACACCTCATGCTAAAATTTCCAATAGCATACAAGAAAGTGTTTCACCTTTTTATTCATCGGAAACTAATTTGCAATATGTGAATCCAACCTTGCCGATGAATGGGAGAATTGGCCATGCTACTAGTAGCTATTCGGCCAGTTACTCTCAACCATCATATGCTACACCTCATGTTAGTAATTTTTCAGCACCGTATGCAACTGTAGATGTTCGTAAATCGGCCCCGCATCTTCATGGTCATAGCCGAATAAGTGAAATTTTTACAGGAACACATGTGCGGTCATCAAATACTGTAGCATATAATGCATACTCTACGCAATTCAAGAATTTCGGCAACACTCACAAATCATTGCCGAAAGAATCTGAAAGTATTGCGGAGCAATCCCTTCTAGAAGCGGTTGTTGAAGGAAATATGCCCTAGAGGCAATAATAAAGTTATTATTTATTTCCTTATATCATGATAAATGTTTATTATTCATGCTAGAATTGTATTAACCGGAAACATAATACATGTGTGAATACATAAACCAACAGAGTGTCACTAGTATGCCTCTACTTGACTAGCTCGTTAATCAAAGATGGTTATGTTTCCTAACCATGAACAAAGAGTTGTTATTTGATTAACAAGTTCACATCATTAGTTGAATGATCTGATTGACATGACCCATTCCATTAGCTTAGCACCCGATCGTTTAGTATGTTGCTATTGCTTTCTTCATGACTTATACATGTTCCTATAACTATGAGATTATGCAACTCCCGTTTACCGGAGGAACACTTTGGGTACTACCAAACGTCACAACGTAACTGGGTGATTATAAAGGAGTACTACAGGTGTCTCCAATGGTAGATGTTGGGTTGGCGTATTTCGAGATTAGGGTTTGTCACTCCGATTGTCGGAGAGGTATCTCTGGGCCCTCTCGGTAATGCACATCACATAAGCCTTGCAAGCACTGCAACTAATATGTTAGTTGTGAGATGATGTATTACGGAACGAGTAAAGAGACTTGCCGGTAACGAGATTGAACTAGGTATTGGATACCGACGATCGAATCTCGGGCAAGTAACATACCGATGACAAAGGGAACAACGTATGTTGTTATGCGGTCTGACCGATAAAGATCTTCGTAGAATATGTAGGAGCCAATATGGGCATCCAGGTCCCGCTATTGGTTATTGACCGGAGACGTGTCTTGGTCATGTCTACATTGTTCTCGAACCGTAGGGTCCGCACGCTTAACGTTACGATGACAGTTATTATGAGTTTATGCATTTTGATGTACCGAAGGTTGTTCGGAGTCCCGGATGTGATCGCGGACATGACGAGGAGTCTCGAAATGGTCGAGACGTAAAGATTGATATATTGGAAGCCTATGTTTGGACACCGAAAGTGTTCCGGGTGAAATCGGGATTTTACCGGATTACCAGAAGGGTTACCAGAACCCCCCGGGAGCCAAATGGGCCAACATGGGACTTAGTGGAAAGGTGAGAGGGCAGCCCACATAGGGCTGCGCCTCCGCCCTCTCCCTAGTCCTATTAGGACTAGGAGAGGGGCCGGCCACCTCTCTCTTTCTCTTCCCTCTTGAGGAAACCTAGTTGGACTAGGATTGGAGGGGGGAGTCCTACTCCCGGTAGGAGTAGGACTCCTCCTGCGCCTCCCACCTTGGCCGGCCGGCTCCTCCTCCTCCATCCTTTATATACGGGGGTAGGGGACACCCCAAGACACACAAGTTGATCCTTGAGATCGTTCCTTAGCCGTGTGCGGTGCCCCCTGCCACCAAATTCCACCTCCGTCATATCGTTGTAGAGCTTAGGCGAAGCCCTGCGTCGGTAGTACATCAAGATCGTCACCATGCCGTCGTGCTGACGGAACTCTTCCTCGACGCTTTGCTGGATCGGAGCCCGAGGATCGTCATCGAGCTGAACGTGTGCTAAGAACTCGGAGGTGCCAGAGTAACGGTGCTTGGATCGGTCGGATCGGGAAGAAGACGTACGAAAGAACGAACCTTCACAACGGTGCACAGTTAGGGGGGGACACTTTCTTGAAATTATTACGTAGACAACACTCTCCCCTCTCGTTGCTATGCATCACCATGATCTTGCGTGTGCGTAGGAATTTTTTTGAAATTACTACGTTACCCAACAGTGGCATCCGACCCTAGGTTTTATGGTTTGATGTTATTTGCACGAGTAGAACACAAGTGAGTTGTGGGCGATACAAGTCATACTGCCTACCAGCATGTCATACTTTGGTTCGGCGGTATTGTTGGGTGAGACGATCCGGACCAACCTTACGCGTACTCTTACGCGAGACCGGTTCCCTCGACGTGCTTTGCACATAGATGGCTTGCGGAAGACTGTCTCTCCAACTTTAGTTGAACCAAGTGTGACTACGCCCGGTCCTTGAGAAGGTTAAAACGGAGTCTATTTGACGAACTATCGTTGTGGTTTTGATGCGTAGGTGAGATGAGTTCTTACTTAAGCCCGTAGCAGCCACGTAAAACTTGCAACAACAAAGTAGAGGACGTCTAACTTGTTTTTGCAGGGCATGTTGTGATGTGATATGGTCAAGGCATGATGCTGATTTTATTGTATGAGATGATCATGTTTTGTAACCGAGTTATCGGCAACTGGCAGGAGCCATATGGTTGTCGCTTTATTGTATGCAATGCAATCGCGATGTAATACTTTACTTTATTACTAAGCGGTAGTGATAGTTGTGGAAGCATAAGATTGGCGAGACGACAACGATGCTACGATGGAGATCAAGGTGGCGCGCCGGTGACGATGGTGATCATGACGGTGCTTCGGAGATGGAGATCACAAGCACAAGATGATGATGGCCATATCATATCACTTATATTGATTGCATGTGATGTTTATCCTTTTATGCATCTTATCTTGCTTTGATTGACGGTAGCATTATAAGATGATCTCTCACTAAATTATCAAGAAGTGTTCTCCCTGAGTATGCGAAAGTTCGTCGTGCCCAGACACCACGTGATGATCGGGTGTGATAAGCTCTACGTCCATCTACAACGGGTGCAAGCCAGTTTTGCACACGCAGAATACTCAGGTTAAACTTGACGAGCCTAGCATATGCAGATATGGCCTCGGAACACAGAGACCGAAAGGTCGAGTGTGAATCATATAGTAGATATGATCAACATGACGATGTTCACCATTGGAAACTACTCCATCTCACGTGATGATCGGTTATGGTTTAGTTGATTTGGATCACATGATCACTTAGAGGATTAGAGGGATGTCTATCTAAGTGGGAGTTCCTAAGTAATTTGATTAACTGAACTTAAACTTATCATGAACTTAGTACCTGATAGTATCTTGCTTGTTTATGTTGATTGTAGATAGATGGCTCGTGCTGTTGTTCCGTTGAATTTTAATGCGTTCCTTGAGAAAGCAAAGTTGAAAGATGATAGTAGCAATTACACGGACTGGGTCCGTAACCTGAGGATTATCCTCATTGCTGCACAGAAGAATTACGTCTTGGAAGCACCGCTGGGTGCCAGGCCTGCTGCTGGAGCAACGCCAGATGTTATGAACGTCTGGCAGAGCAAAGCTGATGACTACTCGATAGTTCAGTGTGCCATGCTTTACGGCTTAGAATCGGGACTTCAACGACGTTTTGAACGTCATGGAGCATATGAGATGTTCCAGGAGTTGAAGTTAATATTTCAAGCAAATGCCCGAATTGAGAGATATGAAGTCTCCAATAAGTTCTATAGCTGCAAGATGGAGGAGAACATTTCTGTCGGTGAGCATATACTCAAAATGTATGGGTATAATAATCACTTGATTCAGATGGGAGTTAATCTTCCAGATGATTGCGTCATTGACAAAATTCTCCAATCACTGCCACCAAGCTACAAGAGCTTCGTGATGAACTATAATATGCAAGGGATGAACAAGACTATTCCCGAGCTCTTCGCAATGCTGAAAGCTGCGGAGGTAGAAATCAAGAAGGAGCATCAAGTGTTGATGGTTAACAAAACCACTGGTTTCAAGAAAAAGGGCAAAGGAAAGAAGAAGGGGAACTTCAAGAAGAACAGCAAGCAAGTTGCTGCTCAGGAGAAGAAACCCAAGTCTGGACCTAAGCCTGAAACTGAGTGCTTCTACTGCAAGCAGACTGGTCACTGGAAGCGGAACTGCCCCAAGTATTTGGCGGATAAGAAGGATGGCAAGGTGAACAAAGGTATATGTGATATACATGTTATTGATGTGTACCTTACTAGAGCTCGCAGTAGCACCTGGGTATTTGATACTGGTTCTGTTGCTAATATTTGCAACTCGAAACAGGGACTACGAAATAAGCGGACGCTAGAAAAGGACGAGGTGACGATGCGCGTGGGAAACGGTTCCAAAGTCGATGTGATCGCGGTCGGCACGCTACCTCTACATCTACCTTCGGGATTAATATTAGACCTAAATAATTGTTATTTGGTGCCAGCGTTGAGCATGAACATTATATCTGGATCTTGTTTGATGCGAGACGGTTATTCATTTAAATCAGAGAATAATGGTTGTTCTATTTATATGAGTAATATCTTTTATGGTCATGCACCCTTGAAGAGTGGTCTATTCTTATTGAATCTCGATAGTAGTGATACACATATTCATAATGTAGAAGCCAAAAGATGCAGAGTTGATAATGATAGTGCAACTTATTTGTGGCACTGCCGTTTAGGTCATATCGGTGTAAAGCGCATGAAGAAACTCCATACTGATGGGCTTTTGGAACCACTTGATTATGAATCACTTGGTACTTGCGAACCGTGCCTCATAGGCAAGATGACTAAAACACCGTTCTCCGGTACTATGGAGAGAGCAACAGACTTATTGGAAATCATACATACCGATGTATGTGGTCCGATGAATATTGAGGCTCGTGGCGGATATCGTTATTTTCTCACCTTCACAGATGATTTAAGCAGATATGGGTATATCTGCTTAATGAAACATAAGTCTGAAACATTTGAAAAGTTCAAGGAATTTCAGAGTGAAGTTGAAAATCATCGTAACAAGAAAATAAAATTTCTACGATCTGATCGTGGAGGAGAATATTTGAGTTACGAGTTTGGAATACATTTGAAAAATTGTGGAATAGTTTCGCAACTCACGCCACCCGGAACACCACAGCGTAATGGTGTGTCCGAACGTCGTAATCGTACTTTACTAGATATGGTGCGATCTATGATGTCTCTTACTGATTTACCGCTATCGTTTTGGGGTTATGCTTTATAGACGGCCGCATTCACGTTAAATAGGGCACCATCAAAATCCGTTGAGACGACGCCTTATGAACTATGGTTTGGCAAGAAACCAAAGTTGTCGTTTCTTAAAGTTTGGGGCTGCGATGCTTATGTGAAAAAGCTTCAACCTGATAAGCTCGAACCCAAAGCGGAGAAATGTGTCTTCATAGGATACCCAAAGGAAACTGTTGGGTATACCTTCTATCACAGATCCGAAGGCAAGACATTCGTTGCTAAGAATGGATCATTTCTAGAGAAGGAGTTTCTCTCGAAAGAAGTGAGTGGGAGGAAAGTAGAACTTGACGAGGTAACTGTACCTGCTCCCTTATTGGAAAATAGTACATCACAGAAAACTGTTTCTGCGACACCTATACCAATTAGTGAGGAAGCTAATGATGATGATCATGAAACTTCAGGGCAAGATGCTACTGAACCACGTAGATCAACCAGAGTGAGATCCGCACCAGAGTGGTACGGTAATCCAGTTCTGGAAGTCATGCTACTAGATCATGATGAACCTACGAACTATGAAGAAGCGATGGTGAGCCCAGATTCCGCAAAGTGGCTTGAGGCCATGAAATCTGAGATGGGATCCATGTATGAGAACAAAGTATGGACTTTGGTTGACTTGCCCGATGATCGGCAAGCAATTGAGAATAAATGGATCTTCAAGAAAAAGACTGACGCTGACGATAATGTTACTGTCTATAAAGCTCGACTTGTCGCAAAAGGTTTTCGACAAGTTGAAGGGGTTGACTACGATGAGACCTTCTCACCCGTAGCGATGCTTAAGTCCGTCAGAATTATGTTAGCAATTGCTGCGTTTTATGATTATGAAATATGGCAAATGGATGTCAAAACTGCATTCCTGAATGGATTTCTGGAAGAAGAGTTGTATATGATGCAACCAGAAGGTTTTGTCGATCCGAAGGGAGCTAACAAAGTGTGCAAACTCCAGCGATCCATTTATGGACTGGTGCAAGCATCTCGGAGTTGGAATAAACGCTTTGATAGTGTGATCAAAGCATTTGGCTTTATACAGACTTTTGGAGAAGCCTGTATTTACAAGAAAGTGAGTGGGAGCTCTGTAGCATTTCTGATATTATATGTGGATGACATATTGCTGATTGGAAATGATATAGAATTTCTGGATAGCATAAAGGGATACTTGAATAAAGTTTTTCGATGAAAGACCTCGGGGAAGCTGCTTACATATTAGGCATAAAGATCTATAGAGATAGATCAAAACGCTTAATTGGACTTTCACAGAGCACATACCTTGACAAGATTTTGAAGAAGTTCAAAATGGATCAAGCAAAGAAAGGGTTCTTGCCTGTGTTACAAGGTGTGAAGTTGAGTCAGACTCAATGCCCGACCACTGCAGAAGATAGAGAGAAAATGAAAGATGTTCCCTATGCTTCAGCCATAGGCTCTATCATGTATGCAATGTTGTGTACCAGACCTGATGTGTGCCTTGCTATAAGTTTAGCAGGGAGGTACCAAAGTAATCCAGGAGTGGATCACTGGACAGCGGTCAAGAACATCCTGAAATACCTGAAAAGGACTAGGGATATGTTTCTCGTATATGGAGGTGACAAAGAGCTAACCGTAAGAGGTTACGTTGATGCAAGCTTTGACACTGATCCGGATGATTCTAAATCGCAAACCGGATACGTGTTTACTTTAAACGGTGGAGCTGTCAGTTGGTGCAGTTCTAAACAAAGCGTCGTAGCGGGATCTACATGTGAAGCGGAGTACATAGCTGCTTCGGAAGCAGCAAACGAAGGAGTCTGGATGAAGGAGTTCATATCCGATCTAGGTGTCATACCTAGTGCATCGGGTCCAATGAAAATCTTCTGTGACAATACTGGTGCAATTGCCTTGGCAAAGGAATCCAGATTTCACAAAAGAACCAAACACATCAAGAGACGCTTCAACTCCATCCGGGATTTAGTCCAGGTGGGAGACATAGAGATTTGCAAGATACATACGGATCTGAATGTTGCAGACCCGTTGACTAAGCCTCTTCCACGAGCAAAACATGATCAGCACCAAGGCTCCATGGGTGTTAGGATCATTACTGTGTAATCTAGATTATTGACTCTAGTGCAAGTGGGAGACTGAAGGAAATATGCCCTAGAGGCAATAATAAAGTTATTATTTATTTCCTTATATCATGATAAATGTTTATTATTCATGCTAGAATTGTATTAACCGGAAACATAATACATGTGTGAATACATAAACCAACAGAGTGTCACTAGTATGCCTCTACTTGACTAGCTCGTTAATCAAAGATGGTTATGTTTCCTAACCATGAACAAAGAGTTGTTATTTGATTAACGAGGTCACATCATTAGTTGAATGATCTGATTGACATGACCCATTCCATTATCTTAGCACCCGATCGTTTAGTATGTTGCTATTGCTTTCTTCATGACTTATACATGTTCCTATAACTATGATTTTATGCAACTCCCGTTTACCGGAGGAACACTTTGGGTACTACCAAACGTCAGAACGTAACTAGGTGATTATAAAGGAGTACTACAGGTGTCTCCAATGGTAGATGTTGGGTTGGCGTATTTCGAGATTAGGGTTTGTCACTCCGATTGTCGGAGAGGTATCTATGGGCCCTCTCGGTAATGCACATCACATAAGCCTTGCAAGCACTGCAACTAATATGTTAGTTGTGAGATGATGTATTACGGAACGAGTAAAGAGACTTGCCGGTAACGAGATTGAACTAGGTATTGGATACCGACGATCGAATCTCGGGCAAGTAACATACCAATGACAAAGGGAACAACGTATGTTGTTATGCGGTCTGACCGATAAAGATCTTCGTAGAATATGTAGGAGCCAATATGGGCATCCAGGTCCCGCTATTGGTTATTGACCGGAGACGTGTCTCGGTCATGTCTACATTGTTCTCGAACCGTAGGGTCCGCACGCTTAACGTTACGATGACAGTTATTATGAGTTTATGCATTTTGATGTACCGAAGGTTGTTCGGAGTCCCGGATCACGGACATGACGAGGAGTCTCGAAATGGTCGAGACGTAAAGATTGATATATTGGAAGCCTATGTTTGGACACCGGAAGTGTTCCGGGTGAAATCGGGATTTTACCGGATTACCGGGAGGGTTACCGGAACCCCCCGGGAGCCAAATGGGCCAACATGGGCCTTAGTGGAAAGGTGAGAGGGCAGCCCACATAGGGCTGCGCCTCCCCCCCCTCTCCCTAGTCCTATTAGGACTAGGAGAGGGGCCGGCCACCTCTCTCTTTCTCTTCCCTCTTGAGGAAACCTAGTTGGACTAGGATTGGAGGGGGGAGTCCTACTCCCGGTAGGAGTAGGACTCCTCCTGCGCCTCCCACCTTGGCCGGCCGGCTCCTCCTCCTCCATCCTTTATATACGGGGGCAGGGGACACCCCAAGACACACAAGTTGATCCTTGAGATCGTTCCTTAGCCGTGTGCGGTGCCCCCTGCCACCAAATTCCACCTCCGTCATATCGTTGTAGAGCTTAGGTGAAGCCCTGCGTCGGTAGTACATCAAGATCGTCACCACGCCGTCGTGCTGACGGAACTCTTCCTCGACGCTTTGCTGGATCGGAGCCCGAGGATCGTCATCGAGCTGAACGTGTGCTAAGAACTCGGAGGTGCCGGAGTAACGGTGCTTGGATCGGTCGGATCGGGAAGAAGACGTACGACTACTTCCTCTACGTTGTGTGATCGCTTCCGCAGTCGGTCTGCGTTGGTACGTAGACAATACTCTCCCCCTCGTTGCTATGCATCACCATGATCTTGCGTGTGCGTAGGAAAATTTTCGAAATTACTACATTACCCAACAGTTGTGGCTGCATTAAAAAGGAGCTTGGCACAAAACAAGAGAATTAGTGCTCTTTGCCTTGAACAATTTGAAAAGGGGTTGTTTCCTGATTATGTTGCAATAAAGGCTAGAGTTTTGCAGAAAGATGAAACTTCATCAATTGATAGTATTGGTGAGAGAGCATATGGTTATACAGCAGTGCATACACCTCCACCTAGTACCACAACATATTATACACCCCCTACACAATTGCAAAATTTCGGCAACACTAACACTTCATTGCCGAAAGATCCTAAAAGCATTGGGGGGCAAACTAATCTAGAGCAGACTGAAATTGAGAGGGGAGTTAAAGCTTTGCGTGATAGGGTGCAAGTACTTCGCCAAGAGAAAATTGATAGGGAATTAGTTCAAAGAAAAGAATCCTTGCTAATTGATATAACCGGTGAAAATAATGATGATTCGGAAACTAAAAGTTCTTCGGTTGAAAAAGCCAAATCAAGTAGTATATATTCCGAATCCATCAAATCCAAAGAGGCAAACATTGTTGAGAAAGGGCATGGAAAGTATAGCAAGACAGCCATACTTGATTTTTCTGAAGTTAATGGAACCTACTTCCTGCCCTATGAGTTTCGTGCCATAGAAATTGATGAGCTTCAAGAATAAGAACAAGTGGACGAAGAAAGTTTGGTGGACGAAGTTCTTCAAACTAATGATGCACGAAATCAAGAGAAAGATGATGACAAGGCGCTGGGGAGCTATCCGAAGGCGGAGCAAGATATTCTTCAAGTCACACCACCAACATGCTCTCCCAACATATTTGAAGAGGTATGTCTAGCAATTAATTTACCTGTTTTCAGATTTGGTCATGACTTAGTTGTTGATGCATATATTAGAAAAATCTTCATAAGAAATATTGAGAGGCCAATGAAGAAGGGTAATTTATCTGTTAGCAATCAAATTGTCACAAAGCATATCGGTCAACATATTGCACCATTCAGAAAGACCGATTGCGAAAAATTATTGCAGCCAAGGCTTTCCCCATTGCTTTATCTAAAGCTCATATCTAATTGGGTAGCTCTGCTTATTTCTTACTTGGCTTACACTTGGTCGCAATTGAGACATGTATGTTCTAGCTATTTTCGTTTCAGAAATTTAAAGCCAAGGTTAAAATCTTCTGAGCAAACTGATGCCAGTATAGTTTCTCATCCAAAGACATCGGAGATAGAGTGCAAAACACAATGCATAGCCGAATGGGGTGATGCAAAATCTGAACCATTCGTTTTCTTAACTCCAAAGCCGTTCTCACAACACGATCGGCTAGAAAATAAGAAGTATACCTTCAATTCAAGCATGTGTGATCAGATATTTGATTTGTTGCTGAAAAATCATTACATTACAATTCTTAATCACCATGTTAAGCCATCAATCCAAGGACGAATGTATTGTAAGTTGCATGATTCGTCCAAGCATAGTTTTGAGGATTGCAACATGTTTCGTCAAATAGTTAAATCGGCCATTGAAAAAGGACGATTGAAGTTTGTTGAAATACCAAGAGATGACCAGTCTATTTCGATTGGTCCCGTTGGAAAAAAGTTTTTGCATCGGCTTCTTCAAGCCGATCCATTTAAAGAGAAGGTAAAAACTGTAGGTGATGGGATCAAGCTTTCAAGTAAAGAAGTTGTTGAAGAGCAGAATGAACATAATCTTAAGGGCGAGAATTCCATCGAAGCTACAATAGAGACGCCAATGACTGGGGGGCAGCAAGAAAATCCAATGATCAATGAAAAGCAAACCAAAAGAAAACAAAGGCCGAAATAAGCGCAAGTGTAAGAGATAAAAAATCACCTTCGCTGAACTATTGGATAAATATCAAAAGAAGATTGAAGAGAAGAATGCTTATCGGCCAAATCATGCAAAGAAACCAAGATCACCCCCAAGGCGCAAATATGAGGATCGGTATTGGCAAAGTGAGAATTTTAATGCAACATATTCATATCCTTATTTTGGGCCGCCAATGCCAATGCCGTGGATGCCTCCATATGCTCATATAGATCCATATTCCTCATGAGACAGGTATGATACAAGGGCACATTATCCATCTTATTTTAGACCATCTCACCAATATTATGCAGCTCCAAGAAGATCAACATTTGAACAATCACATGTTAAAGACCGTTTCAATCATAAGGAATCGGTGCAGAGCTCAAGGAAGAAGAAAGAGGTGGTCAAGCAAGTTTACCGTGTTAAAAGAGATGGTCGTACGAGTGCAACTTCAGATTTGATCTCAAATGAAAAAGAGCCAATTAATGTATTGACATTGGCTACTAAAGACAATGAGACAAAGCAACCAATTATTGAGAGTCGAAGTGCCAAATCTGAAGAAAAGAAGTTGATAGTGCACAAGGCCAAAAAGGAATTGCCATTGGTCAAAACAGAATCACAGCTGAGATGCCTGCTCAGCTTATCGTATTGGCAAAAGAAGAAATTACAAAAACTTAGTGCACAGGAACTTGAAGAAAGGAACATGGCATGGGTTCCCAAAGGACGTGCTCAAAATAAGAATATGTGCAAGCTTCCATTACAAGAAGTGCGGCAAAGGTGAAGAAGGAAAGGAGTGAAAACTATTAAGGACCAAGCCGAAGGTTTCAACATCTTTGCTCTACACATTATCCATATTCTTCAACTATGCCATTAACACCTATGCCATGGAATTCGTCATCAGGTATGATTGGTAACCCTCAATGAGCTTATTTTAATATATGGATGCAATATAATTTCTTACGTCATGAAAGGGTATTACCAAGTCACTATACATTTGATTAGCTACAAGTTTGTTGCTGATCCAAAGGGTTGTCATTTCATTTGTTTATTTCGGCTGTATGTGTTTTGAATGAAGTTTACATGGTAATGGTCGATATTTATCTATCGTCCTAAGAGTATGTCAATACATGGCCGGTGTAGTATTCTAACATCCTCCTTAGTTCGATTGGAGAGCGAGACAAGGTACGTGCTCATGGAAATTTATATGTATGCCTATATTATGATTGAATGGAGTTGGGACATAGTGACCGATGTCATTGAATATATGCTACATATGCCAATTCATAGTTGCAGAATTGGCTAGTGGGCTTATACTTTGTTTGGATATGATTTGGCTTACGCATCTCTGAGATATATAAGAGGCCAAATCATAACTGATTTTATTACTAAACATCGGATTAATGACATGCATAATGTTGATATTAGCCTTGTCTTTCTAGTACTATGGAGATTATGTTTTGATGGTTCAATTCGTAGCAATAGCCAAAGTGTTGGTGTTGTTTATATATTTCTTTATGGTACTGTTTTTTAAGCCCCATGCCTCTTAGAATATTTTTATGCATGATTAATGAAAGTCGAATATGCATTTTTATTCGGATTGAGTCTTTTACTTCCCATATATAGGTGCTATACATACTGAGGCTTTCGGTGATTCCTTATGAGTAGTGCAACAAATATTCATGGTTTATCAATGTTTTGACGAATCACTCATAGTTTATCTTGGGGTATGTCTAGATGAAAAATTTACCTTTGTTTGCTTTAAAATTGTTCATATATTTAGACATGACAATTCGAAAGAATTGGCACAGCAAACATCCGGCTACTATGTTAATCATGTTGTATTGCATTTCCCTCAATAGCCGATGCTTAGTCTCGTCAATATAGGTAAGGCCGAACCGAAGTCCATAGCTTCGGCCACTAATGAAATTTTTAAGCAGGCAAAAGTAAGGATTGGAGAAAGTATTGTTGATTATCTACAAAATCCTAGCAAAAGGGTGAACAATATGGTTCGGAGGATGACCTTGAGATACATATCTATGGTACTTTATCACCGGATTGTTAATGAAGCTGAGAAGGTTTCACCCAAGTTTGCATCAGAAAGTTCACATAAGACATGGTCGAAATATACTTATCGTCCTAAGGACATATAAATGGCCAATGGAGTGTTCACATCGTCCCTAGAACAAACTTGGTACAAGTTATTTTTCGGCACGCTAGCTTTGCCGAAAAACAAGGGGGCATGTGTTGACGCTCAAAAGTGGCATGTTTATAAAGAGTGGCTTGAAGCTATGTCAAGAGTAATTCAAACTTACTATTGAAAGTCACTATGAGATGGCTCTCTTCGAGAAGATCAAGATGAATATGAAGATGGTCTAAAATGGAGTTCGGATGCAAAAGTTATGACAACTTCAGAGATGCTCATGTTGACACTAGATTAAAGAATAGCTTGAAACCCAATTAAGATGTCCTCATATGGAAAAATTATCCACACAAATTGTCTTCGTCTCGTCGAAACGGTCGATTTTGTTATAAAAATTGTCCCAATCCGAGTTCATATGCAAAAGTTAGAGCTATCAGAGTGCAGCCCTGTCACGAGGCGAGATGTGGGGCGCCTCACCAGACATAGGTCTGATGGGTAGCGCGAGCGAACAAGTGTTTTGCATGACCGTTTTGGCCCAGAAGATGGCCTCAAATCGAAAAACGTTCAACATGAAAGTTGTTCTTCTCGTCGAAACAGTCAAGATTGCTTTTGGGCTCGTTTCCATCCGAGATCGTTTACCACCACAAAAAAGACCTGCAAGGTGCAGCCAGTTTAAACCGAACAGTTTTGGGAAAGTTCGGACAAAACCAATCCGAATTTGACTAGGGTTTTGGACGTGAATCCAACCCTTTCCTTGCACGGGAAGTCCAGCCGCCTCTTGTATACCTAAGGGGTGACGGCCAATTGAACAACACACAATCGATCAAATCATCTACCACTTTTTATCTTTTATCTTTTCTCCCTAACCCTAGTTCTTCTTCTTCCTCGTTCTTCATCTGTTCTTCTTATTGCAGGGAGGCAAACCTCGAGGCCCTAGGGGCGATCAGGTCGACCTAGGGCAGCCCATAGCTGCCGCACGCCCTGACGGGGTCCCTCCCGGGCGTGTGGGGTTTCGGGTCCTCAAAACCACCCACCGGATTGCTTGCGTACCGCGCTTCCGGACGGGTCTCCTTCGACGTGAGTTGCGGTGCATCACCCCCGGCGTCGAGGGTAGACGGTGAAGTGTTCGTGTGCGAACACTAGGTCCAAATGCTACTGACGTTCACACTAGTTGAAACTTGAAAGTGCAGAGAGCATGCACTACGTCTACATGATGGTGCTGTAGCCATCACCCTCGTCGTCGACGTACACCATCTCGGCGGC